>NC_085866.1:19297314-19299814 GCF_034702125.1 Engraulis encrasicolus | reverse complement strand
CACACACACACACACAGACACACACAGACACGCACACACACACACACATACACGCACACACACACACACACACACACAGACACACACAGACACACACACACACACACACACACACACACGCACGCACACACACACACACACACACACACACACACGCATACACGCACACACACATACACACATACACACATACACACACACACACATACACACACACTCACATGCACACACACAGACACACAGACACACACACACACAGACACACAGACACACACAGATGGGGGATAGATTATTGGGAGAGTGGGTGTTGATGGGGTTTTATTGACCACATAATCATAGCCTTATGACAGCCAACACAGACAGAGCCAGACACACACTCACTCCCACCAGCTTTACACACTCACGCACGCACACACACACACACACGCACACACACACACACACACACACACACACACACACACACACACACACACACACACACACACACACACACACACACACACACACACACACACACACGCACACACGCACACACGCACATACACACACACAGGGACACGCTTACCCAAGCCAGCTTGTCAAAGCGAGCAAAGAGTTCGTTGAGCGTCATGACCAGCTCCTGAGCCGTACACTGAGACGCCAAACTGGTGAAGCCCTCGATGTCTGCAAACAAAATACTACAGAGAGAGAGAGAGAGAGAGAGAGAGAGAGAGAGAGAGAGAGATACAAAAGAAAGAAAGAAAGAAAGACATACACAGAGGGAAAGTAAGAGATGAGACAAGAAGAAGAGACAAACGTGTGACGGTGAAAAAAATGTTCAGCATGAATCAATAATTTCTTGCAAAATAGTGTCTGGGTCATCTTGGCTGGGCCGCCATGCGAGACTGGCCTCGTAAAAGCCATTTAGGGCAGCCACCATTCTGTCCAGAGTGATGCAGTGCAGGCGGGTCAGGAGCAGAGCAGGGCTCCTAGATTAGGACTAATACCTCTGGCCTCAGGTGAACCTCCTCTGGATGCCATGTGGCCAGCATCACTACCGGAGACACCCTGGAATAACTCCCCCTCCTCCTCTCTCTTTCATTCATTTTCATAATTTAATTATCAAGTATTTTTTTATTTTCTCTGTTTTGTAAAGCCATTAGGGTAGGAGATGTATTCTTTTCCCTCATTGAATTATCAAGTGTTTTGTATTTCTTTTTACTTGTGAAGAGGTAACAGGGCTTTAGGGGAGAAAGATGTGACAGGGTTGTTGGGAAATGTCCTCTTTTGGATGCTATTTGCCCAGAGTCTGTCCTAGAGACTCTTATCTAGAATATCTCCTTTCTCCTCTCATTCATTCATTTTCATCATTTAACCATCACGTATTGTTGTTGTTGTTGTTGTTGTTGTTGTTGTTTGGCCATTGTGCTAGTGTGCATGTGCTATAGGGTGGTTAGTACTGGTTCCTGGTTTTGTGTTGCTTTTTTGATATGTCCGTCTGTGTCTCTTGCTCGTGTACAAATCCACTGTGCTGCAAATCCAATTGCCTCATGGGAACAATAATCCCCCCCCCTTGATTTGACAGTACAGTGAAAAGCTAACAGGAATATTAAGTTGTGTTTTTTTTCATGGACTTATCACATGCTGTTGGTTTTACAGAAGCAGGCGTGCTCTTTCGCCCTTTCATGCCTCTATGTTTTCCTTGTGACGGTGCAACGCTATTGACCAACAAGAGATGGCGCCGTTTCACCCATATTCTTAGAGGTCACGCTGCTGGATTTTACAACTGGTCTAAGTCTGTGGTAGGTAACCATAACACGCTCACACGTAGCCGTGTTTTAGTTGCTTAGGGCATGTTACATCCTGGTGGCGGGGTCTTTCCCCTCAAGATAAGGAGTGTTTCATATGGTAGGCAGGAAGTTCCTGTCTGTGTGTTCTGTTATGTCCATATGGGGATCAGGTCATGTGCGTGCAGGCCGTGCTGTGCTGTGCTGTGCTGAACTGCGTCGCAGCGCCGTGCTGTGCTCTTCTGTACTTCTGCACTTAACAACAAGCCCAGTGTGCACAAACATGTTCTTGAAACAGGCCCTGAGTGTGACCTTAGGCTGGAGGCACAGATGTCACCAAGGGAGGAGGGGGGGTAGTGTAGTGTGTGTGTGTGTGTGTGTGTGTGTGTGTGTGTGTGTGTGTGTGTGTGTGTGTGTGTGTGTGTGTGTGTGTGTGTGCGTGCGTGCGTGCGTGCGTGTGCGTGTGCGTGTGTGTGTGTGTGTGTGAAAGTGCCGAACCATGGGGAAAGAAGTGGAGCTAATATAAGGAGTACAGTGATGGGGGCAAATATGAAAGTGCAGGGTCATGGAAGAAGGACACGGTCAACCAGGAAGGGCTGAAGAAGGAAGGAAAAGAAGGAGAGAGAGCGAGGGAGGGAGGGGGGAGGAGAAAGAAAGAGAGAGAGAAATGGTCGGGAAGGAGAGAAAAAAAGATAGATATAGAAAGAGAAAGAGAAGAAGAGAAAAGAAAA
>NC_085866.1:19289814-19292314 GCF_034702125.1 Engraulis encrasicolus | reverse complement strand
AGGAATAATGGATGGCATATCCCCCCTGCTCATGGCAGCACGCGCATTAATCAAAACGCTCGCGCAGCGCTCAGACAACGCTCTCTCATTCGTCCGTCCATGCCCGCCTCTAGTGCTGCTCCTTCAAGCTTTGTCTCTCATCCCCCCTTCTCTCTCTCTCCTCCTTCTCCTCGTCTCTACATCCTCGCTCCTGTTCTCGCCTCCCTCCTCTCTACTTTCCTCTCTTGCCTCTTTGCCATTTTTTTCCCTGGCCTCTCCAGTTTCGCCTCTCCTCTCTTTCTCAATTCTTTTTTTCCCTCCTCTAACCTCTCTCATTTCGCCCCTCTCCTCGCTTTACCGCTCCGGTTTCATATCCACTCTTCACTTCTTCTTCTGTCTCTCTTCTCCTCTTGTTTCTCACTTCTCTCACTCTCTTGTTTCCTCGATGCTGTCTCCACTCCTCTTCTCTCATCTTGTGCCTGTTGCTTCTGTCATTGTGTGTGTGTGTGTGTGTGTGTGTGTGTGTGTGTGTGTGTGTGTGTGTGTGTGTGTGTGTGTGTGTGTGTGTGTGTGTGTGTGTGTGTGTGTGTGTGTGTGTGTGTGTGTGTGTGTGTCTGTGTGTGTGTGTCTGTGTGTGTGTATGTGTAAGAAAGAGAGTAAGGGGGCCTCTCTGCACTACAGACCCTGAGTGTTTGTAAAGTGGTCAGGCCTTCCATATGAAAAGGTGATTCTAGTGAAGTCTTACTGTATGTGAGGAAATTAAGAAGTAGGGTATGTTTGTAGTCCAGTTTGTGCCATACAATACTTGTAAAAAAAACACATATGGATCAGTTTCCTTTCTCATAATGGGTTGAGAAAGTCACCTGAGTCGCAGTGTTTCCCGCAGAACATTTGTTAGTCCAGCTTTGTTGGCCAGTATCACAGACTTGTGACTATAATCATCGGAAACGCTACGTTCTGCTGTTTCATATGATGAAGCTGTTTTCAATATGATGTGAAAACCTCAAATAACAAAGAGCTTATGCATTTTTGTCTGCTAGCCAACTTTGAAATGACATTCACAATAGAGTAGTCAAGGTAGTAGGCGTTTGTTGCCAAGGTGGCCAGCTTGGATATAAAGTGCTGGTGGAAACCCCTGGAGTGGATCTTGAGTGGAGACAGCCACAGGTGCTGAGTGCCAGGGGTCAGGTCTTGAGTGCAAGCCATCATCACCACCTGACCTTTGACCCACTCCTGACGTTCCACACAGTGAGAGAGCACACACTGACGGCTAAGGCCCCCTTCCTCTTTTTCACTTCATTTAATTGGTGATTAATGGTCACTGTTTACGACTGTTTATGATTCTGTTCTTTACCTTCCTCATGATTTTAGTCTTTTGCACTGTGTGATGCAATGAGCTGCCTTGCTGTATGAAATGTGCTATTATATGAATAAAAGTGGCAGCTGTGGCCTGATGGTTAAGGAGACGGGCTTTAGAGGGTTGCAGGTTCAAATCCCACCCTTCCTCTCCCTGCCGCACTCCGTGTCTGAAGTGCCCTTCAGCACACATCAGCTAAGCGTAATGTAATTACCTGAAATAAAACCTGGCTTGCCTTGCCTCTTTCTAGGAATGCTTTTTTCCCTAACACACTGGTGAGCAAGGATGGAAATACTCAGGGTGGGATTTGGAAGGGGAGGATTTCCCTCCTGGTTGTGATAGCTTCACCTTTAGTAAATAATAGCATTTTAAGCTCAGGCTCAGGGACAGTGATTTCATAAGCTATTAATGCCATCCCATTGACGCTTCTTAAAATTCCCGTAATATCATCCCCCTCTGTTTCTTGACAAATAATAATAATAAAAAAACACTCACCAGCCACCAGTTACATGCTAGTAAAGTACAGTGTATGAACTGGTGGCTATTTTGTAAAATTTTCAGTGGCTGGAGAATTCTATCATTTCTTAGTCAGTGGGTATAGTGAAAGCTCAGCTAATACCATCTCCTGGTGGTTAATATCTAATTGTGTAGATCAGTGATCAGTCACATGCAGACCTTGTGGCGTACATGGCAATGAGTTGTCCTCAAATGCTGGTTCGATATGAATTCCAGATGAGACAGATGAGTGAGGCATATGGACAAATGTCAGTATCCAGTGTTCCAGAGTCATCATTTACAGTGCCATTGGGTGTCTTCATCATTTACAGTAGTATAGGGTATAGCATAACATAACACAACATGCCTGAGACCATAGCTTTGCTGCAAACATCTACGTGCTGGAAGCAAATGTATGTGCTGGGTGCAACACACATTCCGCCACACTACCTCCCTCCCACTCCATATTTCCCCCTTTTTTCCACTTCCAAAGCTCTCTCTCTCTCTCTCTCTCTCTCTCTCTCTCTCTCTCTCTGTGTCTCTCT
The DNA here is from genome assembly GCF_034702125.1 of Engraulis encrasicolus. Lineage (NCBI taxonomy): Eukaryota > Metazoa > Chordata > Actinopteri > Clupeiformes > Engraulidae > Engraulis > Engraulis encrasicolus. Next base: position 19,289,938 of record NC_085866.1, on the reverse strand, counting down.
CTCTCTCTCTTTCTCTCTCTCTCTCTCTCTCTCTCTCTCTCTCTCTCTCTCTCCATCATCTTTATTCTTCTTTCACCGCAGCCTGGGAAAATGCCCTCTGACCCCGCTGGACATGGTGCTGTTT
>NC_085866.1:19277314-19284814 GCF_034702125.1 Engraulis encrasicolus | reverse complement strand
ATATGTGGACAGCGATCCTTAAGAGCGACGCTACGAATGATCTTAGAGGCTGTGCACGCGCGTTCATGTACGAGTGTCTTTGGGAAACAGTCGTAGGAAATCTAAGAACATTCGTAGGATCACTGGTTAACGACACACGTAAGGCTAAGAACCATCGTTATCGGGAAACGAGGCCATGCACAGTAGCCTATTAGTACAACACTTAAAGCCACTAACTACAAGAGTGCTACATTTGACTCGTTAAATAAATTCTTGAGAGAGCCTGATAATGTGGGAGGTGAAATGTGTGTGCGTGTGCGTGTGTGTGTGTGTGTGTGTGTGTGTGTGTGTGTGTGTGTGTGTGTGTGTGTGTGTGTGTGTTTTGACAGTCTGAATAAAAATGTGCCTGAACTCAGGTGTTGTGATTCTTTAATTACCAGTTTTGTTTCAACTCCATGAGCATTGAATTGACATTGTGGATTTCCATACTATTGTCGGTGTACTCCACGTGAAGTGTTAACACTGCAGATTTCACAGCGTTGAATCAACACTGTTGATTGCCACACTAAATGTTGAATTACTATAACTCAGTAGCTTTCCACACAAAATGTACACGGTAGATTTCCACACCAGATTTCCATATTAAGGCCACATTTATGTGATGAGGATCAACACAGAGTGGAAACCACAGCATATTTTATCAGACGCATCTTTCGCTCACACGGCAACCTTGCCAAAGGGGCCTGACGAGTGCACGCAAAAAATCTGGAGAACAGTGACGTGAAGGTGTATGGTATGTCAACATGTTTTGGCTTTTTTGCCGTTTAGATGGAGGCACAGCTCGGATCAACGTTAAAAATTCTCTCTGGAAGGAGTCTTCAGATTTGTGTATCTTCAAGCCCCCATGGCGTCATGTAAAACGAAAGCACTTCTGATCAAATATGTTGACGCTTTCCCTTGCAATTATCCTCCTATAAACGGCCCGTAAGTGTTTAGCTAACACTGTGGATTTGCACACTGTGGATTCTAGTGTGTTGAGGCCCTAATCAGCAGCATCTGCCTGCCTCCATGGCATGACTACCATTATGACTGCTGACTGCCTGACTGGCTACCATTCAACACACTTATTATCAGACCAGACAGACAGCTCCCCACACACAAGCACGCACACACGCACGCACACCCACACACACACGCACGCACACACACGCACATTCCAGCTATTATTGTAATCTCAACATCAGGACCAACCAACATACACATAACATGGACGGTATGTGGCCAAACCTGTGAGGTGTTAAGGTGATGTTTGTGTGTTTGTGTGTTTGTGTGTGTGTGTGTGTGTGTGTGTGTGTGTGTGTGTGTGTGTGTGTGTGTGTGTGTGTGTGTGTGTGTGTGTGTGTGTGTGTGTGTGTGTGTGTGTGTGTGTGTGTGTGTGTGTGTGTGTGTGTGTGTGAGAGAGAGAGCGTGTGCACTTGCGTATGTGTGAAACGGTTCATGAAAGCAAAAAGATAGAAACGATGTACAACTTCAAATGTTTTCTTATGATGACGACACGGATTTGCTTTCAGTGTTCCTGAGGTTTTTATGTCATGAGCAAGGGAATGATCTCCCTGTGACGGCAGCTGGAGGTGGACTAACGTGTTTGGTGATTAAAGTTTACACTGCACACACACACTCACGCACACACATAGATTAAGAGAGAGAGAGAGAGAGAGAGAGAGAGAGAGAGAGAGAGAGAGAGAGAGAGAGAGAGAGAGAGAGAGAGAGAGAGAGAGAGAGAGAGAGAGAGAGAGAGATGGGAGAAGAGGTGTTTCTACAACAGCAGGTACTCCCACCTTCCTCTGACAATTCCCCATGTCCTCATAACCATATCTAGCTGCTTCATAGGAAGGGAGACAGCATAAAAGATGAGTTTATGACTAAAAATCCAATTCATCATATTACACTACTGTAATGTGCATGAATATTTTATTCTTATTGCCGCTAATGTTGTCTTTGCTTCATTTGGGCCCATTTTGTGGCCAGTATATATGGCAATAATAAGTAAACTCAGTCCCTCTGCCAGACACTGAGAGGTGATGAGCAAATTTCATCCAGGCAGGGGAGGAGAGAGAGAATGGGGGGGGGGAGTGCATGAGCGTGAGAATAGAGACAGAAAAAAAAGAAAGAAAGAAAAGAAAGAAAGAAGGAGGGAATGAGAAGAGAGCAAAGGAGAGAGAGAGAGCAAAGGAGAGGAGAGAGACAAGGAGTGAGAGAAAGAAGCAGAGACAGGAGGAGTGCGGGAAGAAAGATAGAAAGTAACAGAAGGAGAGAAGGGAGAGAAGAGAGGAGAGAAAGAGACAGAGAGAGAGAGAGAGCGAGAGAGAGAGAGCGCGAGAGAGAGAGTGATGGAGAGGTGTAGAGAGACAGAGGAGAAAGTGAAGAGAAGCGAGAGAGAGAGAGCGAGAGAGAGAGATGGAGAGGTGTAGAGAGACAGAGGAGAAAGTGAGGAGAAGTGAGTGCATTGCGTGAGTGTGCGAGAGTGACAAATGAACTCATAATCCCTTTTCCCGTTAGCACCATGACGACTGCAACTGGCAACCGCCTCTCGGCACCAATAAAGCCTCGCTGGCTGCCAGGACAAAGCCATGATGCTGGGCTGTTGTCTTCGTCATAGTCGTAATAGCGATATTAAAAACTGAATTATACCCATCTTTTAAAATGTGCACATGCACAGGAAGCAGTTAGAAGAGGTGAGTAAGGGAAGAGAGAGCGAGAGCGAGAGAAAGAGCGCGCGCGAGAGAGAGAGAGAGAGAGAGAGAGAGAGAGAGAGAGAGAGAGAGAGAGAGAGAGAGTGTGCGTGTGTGTGTGTGTGTGTGTGTGTGTGTGTGTGTGTGTGTGTATGAGAGAGAGAGAGAGAGAGAGAGAGAGAGAGAGAGAGAGAGAGAGAGAGAGAGAGAGAGAGAGAGAGAGAGAGAGAGAGAGAGAGAGAGAGAGAGTGCATGTGTTTCCATAACAGAAGATTATGTTTCAGGTTGACATGCACAAACAACAGGCCCCTGACAGTTTGGAGTAAATAAGTGCTAGTGCCATGCGACGCCATTTACGAGAAGTCTGTTTGCACTCAGTAAGCTACCTGAAATAAGGCTGAAATAATGCCAAATACTGTCAACGTTCACAAAGAGTGTGGTGACACGTTTCCACTCACCCACTCACACACACCCACACACCCACACACAGACGCGCCCCCCGCCCCCCCACACACGCACGCATGCGCACGCTTGCACGCACGCACACACGCACACACGCTCGCACGCACACACACAGAGTTTGAAAGTCTATTCTAAACTTAATATAAACATAATGTCAGTATTTCGTCCTGCTATGGTCTAGCAGACGCCGACACCATAAAAGTCCACCCACTCTACACAGCATTCAGTCGACAGAAAACGGGTAGGCAGCACACTCAACAACTCTTGAATTTTTCATGGCAGTTCACAGACCCCTGTCCTCTTTTTCAAAGACCCAATTTACCTGGCGGTTATCAGAATAGAAGAGTCAAGAACCATACTGCTGCTTGAAAGACCTTGAAAGAACGTGCACTTTTTATTTTCTGCTTTCAAAATCTCACAAGGAGGCTGCCGGCAATACATAAAAAGCACAAAATTGGAAAGATAACGAGAGTTTATTAGTTTTTTAGAGGGGGGGGGCGCTGTGGCGCAGCACGCTAAGCCCCCCACATTTGGGCTTGCATGCCCACGGGGACCCCGGTTCGAGTCCGGCCGGGGTCATTTCCCGGCCCTGCCCCATTTCTCTCTCCCATTTGTTTCCTGTCTACTCTCATACTGTCCTGTAATAATAAAGGCCAAAAAGCCCTCCCCAAAAAATATATATATTAAAAAAATGATTGCGATTTGTAAGTGATTATTTGAGCCTTTTCATTTTTGTGGCATACATTCCGATTTCAGACCAGATTAATTGATCGAACGTTAGTGCTATTATGCCCAAGTAGTAGACCTACTGAAGAACTAGAGGTGACCCCTAGCCAATATATCACACCACTACAAGTGAATACATACAACAATTGAATACAATATTTTTCCTCACACAAGCAAGTAAAATGCTTGTGCAAAGTGCATATGCGAGGTACAATAGTGTATGTATCAACTTTTAGAGGTGATGTCTGATGTGAGACCTATTTCTGAAATGTTGCCCTAGGGGCTCCTCATACTTAAGCACTGCCCCTTAGTGCAGAGCTTATGTTACAACTAGAGATGCACAGGATGCTGATTTTAAGGATCCTGCCGGATACCGGATCCACTGCTTAAGATCCTGCCGGATCCGGAACCGGATACCGGATCCTACGAAAGGGTTGAAACACATAGCCTACTCACACACGTGGGCCCTTTTTATCACGTTGGCTCAAACTATTTTGACTTAAAAACCTCGGCTACCGGATCCTGGATCCTGGAACCGGATCCGGATCCGGATAGTCTGAAAAAACCCTATTATCCTGCCGGATCCGGAACCGGATATTGGATCCTGTACATCTCTAGTTACAACCCTACTGTCAGCAACATTGTAATGGCTATGTCGTAGCCAAGGTTATGACATAGATGGGTTCTAAATTTTTGTTTTCCCCTGGCTGTGCGACCCTGGCTGCGCACAACTCAACCTCTGATTGATGGAAACGCTTACGTGGTTGGCTGCCAGTGTCTTGCCCCTCCTCACAACACTGTGTTTATGAAAAAACAAAAAAACATGTATAGGCTCTGCGTTAAGCGGTTAATATGTTACTTAAGGCGCTATGTAATGTCATAGCATTGTTGTTATGACGCAGTAAAATATTTTCACCAAATAGTAGTGAATAGGCCCGCCGGCGACCCAATCTGCAGTGAGAGTAAGTACTACTTCAGAGTTTTTGGGAAACGCATCATCAATGGCAGCCTGAGAGCAGATGAATGGATCAGATCTGGGCGCTTGATGTGCTGAGGCCTGGCCTGTTGTCTACTCTCTGAGTCTGAAATGAATACAAATGACACTAAGCAGCAACTCACAGCTGTGTCAAGATGTGCTGGGACCATTCAAGGCTGCACGCACGCACACACGCGCGCACACACACACGCGCGCGCACACACACACACCTGTGCACGCACGCACACATACACTTGTATTACCTCAGCACACACACACACACACACACACACACACAACACACACACACACACACACACACACACACACACACACACACACACACACACACACACACACACACACACACACACACACACACACACACACACACACACACACACACAAACACAACCTTAAGCGTGTCCATGGCGCGGCCAAGCCACACCTGACTGCACAGATCTGTCTTAATTTGATTGGACGGCTGTAGTGTTGAGCGGCTGTCGTGATTGGTGTGGAGGTGATGGATCGACTGCCTTGACAACGAGACCACCTGCTGTGCTCAACTAGGCCCGACAGTCCATCAGCTCTGCCATCCATACATGCTGGTCGACTGTCTGTCTGTCTGTCTGCCTGTCTGTCTGTCCATCTGCCTCTGACGTCCATACGTACTGTCTGTTGCTATGTCAATAAGCTCTGCCATTCATACATCCTGTCTATCTGTCTGTCATTATGCCAGTTACACCATCCATACAGCCTATCTGTCTGACTGTTTGTCTGTCTGTCTGTCTGTCTGTCTGTCTGTCTGTCTGTCTGTCTGTCTGTCTGTCTGTCTGTCTGTCTGTCCATATACCCATCTGCCTCTGACATCCGTTGACACTGCCTGTCTGCCCATGTGTCCATCAGTCTGTTTCTTCCATTCACACCATCTGCCTGTCTGTCTGTCTGTCTGTCGGTCTGTCTGTCTGTCTGTCTGTCTGTCTGTCTGTCTGTCTGTCTGTCTACGTATTTCTATGTGCCTCTATCTCTAATTTCCAATCCCTGTCTATCTGTCCATACGGCCATCTAACTTGGTCTAACTGTCTATCTATCTGTCTATCATGTCTATCCTCTGTGTGTGTGTGTGTGTGTGTGTGTGTGTGTGTGTGTGTGTGTGTGTGTGTGTGTGTGTGTGTGTGTGTGTGTGTGTGTGTGTGTGTGTGTGTGAGTGTGTGTGTGTGTGTGTGTGTGTGTGTGTGTGTGTGTGTGTGTGTGTGTGTGTGTGTGTGTGTGTGTGTGTGTGCGTATGTGTGTGTGTGTGTCTCTGTGTGTGTGCATGTGTGTGTGTGTGTGTGTGTGTCTGCACAGTAAATTTGCCAGTGTTAATTTTGCAGTGTTAAGGCTTATTAACACTATTGGAGTAATTCCGACACCAAATGGAGTGAGATGCTCTCCAGTGTCAGTGACAAATGAAGTTGTTAAATTGTGTGGAGTTAGAAGTACTCCAGAGAGCCCCCGACTCCTCGAGGTGATGGAGTTTGTCTGCGCCCCGAAACTGCTTTACTCTTTATAGTGTTAGCTTAACACTATAAATCTAACACCAGTGTTTAACACTGATCTGGAGCAGGACCAAATAGACACTAGAACAGTGTTAATTTTAAGTGTTATTTTAACACTACACAATTTACTGTGTGGGTCCCCTGGGTGGCCCTTAAGTTAGCTCCTTCCTCCACAAAGTCACCTTGCCTCTGTCCATCTCTTTCTGTCTCCTGCCTGTCTGTCCTGCCTGTCTATCCATCTTGTCTGGCTATGTGTCTGTTTGTTCATCTGTCAGTCTACCCTGTGTGTCTACCTGCCTGTCTGCCTGCCTGCGTCTGCCTACCTGCCTGCGTCTGTCTGCCTGCCTGCGTCTGCCTGCCTGCCTGCGTCTGTCTGCCTGCCTGCGTCTGTCTGCCTGCCTGTGTCTTTCTACCTGCCTGCGTCTGTCTGCCTGCCTGCGTCTGTCTACCTGCCTGTGTCTGTCCATCTGTATCATGTCTGTCCATCAGGGTCCTCTGGGTGGCCCCCAAGGCTGAGTCACCTTGCATTAAGTCCAATCCCCCCTCCCCTCCCCGGCTGGCTGCGCCACTCGCTTGTTTTAACAACCCAGTGTTAGTTACTGTGTATCCTGGCACATGCACGAGCGCACACGCATGCACACACACGCCCACACACACACGCACGCACGCACGCACACACACACACACACACACACACACACACACACACACACACACACACACACACACACACACACACACACACACACACACACACACACACACACACACACACACACACACACACACACACACACACACACACACACACACAAACAGAAATCATCCTTCTCGAGTGTGAAGGATTAGCAGGCTTTAAACACTGGTGCCCGGTAAAGCCAGAGCATCTGTCTGACTGACTGTGTGTGTGTGTGTGTGTGTGTGTGTGTGTGTGTGTGTGTGTGTGTGTGTGCGTGTGTCTGTGTGTGTGTGTGTGTGTGTCCATATGTGTGTGTGTGTCTGTCTGTCCATCCGTGTGTGTGTGTGTGTGTGTGTGTGCCCTGTAGAATTACTGGGAGTCATCCGTAGTGAATTACACTGAGCCCTC
>NC_085866.1:19267314-19269814 GCF_034702125.1 Engraulis encrasicolus | reverse complement strand
TCGACAGCAGTACAGCTACATACTGCTTCGTTATTATCAACTCATCACATTTTGCATTTTACATTTTTGCATTACCTATTTTTTCTTCCAATAGTTCCTAAATATTTAAAAAGGTCCTCTCGAAGGTTACTGCAGGTTTAATACTTTCATATTAAAATAATATTTAGAAATAGTTTTTCAGCATTTATATAACCATTTGCAAGTTATTTTTAAACCCCCAGAAAACTTCCATTTCCAAAACTTGCATTTCCAAGTAGACTTACAGTGGCAGTAACTTGCATATCCCTACATCTGAACTGGTGGCCTGCAGTCTGACAAGGGTGTGGGTTGCTTGAAGTGCTTTGTTAAATCCATATTACATAGTGTAATTATGAGAGTGAGTGATAGCCATTGTTCCTCGTGCTACACCACCAGCTGGGTTACTGAATGCTGATTGGTGTCAGACGGCTTCCTACGCCTGAAGTGTGGAACAAAGTACCCAACATTATGTCTCTCTCAAGAAGTAACAAAGAACTGAAACACATGCACACACGCACGCACGCATGCACGCGCGAGCACACACACACAGCCACACACACACCAAATACATCTTTTGTCAATGCTATGCTGCCAAAAGAGACAGACGATACCGAGAGAGACTACATTTCTTTGTTTAGGGTCAATGTGTGGGCTGAATTAATTACGAAGTGGTCAGTTAGCATATTGTGTAAGCTGAAACCACATTCATCCTTACAGTAGCATCTTTAGTTTTCAGACAGCTTATTGCATTAGGACAAGCCACATTTCATTAGCCCATGCTACTTTCCAGAGCAATTGAAGATCTCTTTTCACAATGCTACATTGTATATACATTCAAAGATGTAAAGAATTATGTTTTTTTATTCTGATTCGCAGTAAATAATAACAAAATCAATGTTTTGCTGTTTGAACTTGATTTGAATTCAGTGCTCCATTCTGAAAGCGCAACACTCAATAGGTCGTAGAGGTGAATCAAATCAACTGACATATTTCCATTGCTCTCCCCAAACGAAATCCACACCTCAATAGCGCAAGATTAAACTTGTTTCAACATTTTTCCTTCGCTCCTCTTCACTTGCCTTAACCCCTGTTCCTTTGCATCGTAGGAATCGCTTGCCTTCGCAAAAAAAATCACTTTCATGTGCCTCTGGCATTATTGGTGGCCTGTTCACAACGAAACACACATTTTTGCCTGATTGTAAATGACATGGGGAAATATTCTCTTCTGGGAAGTTTTGAACACGAATGTTGCCCAACAAAGCCATACCCATCTCAGAAACCAAGCTGGGCATGGAGGCCACACTGTGCTGCACATCAAAGACTGTTTTGTATATTGTACAGCCGTAATTGTTTAGACTGGACAGGGCTGCAGGACTTACTTTTACCAGTGTTTTCGGGAAAAACTTTTTCAGATGTGGTGGTTGGGGACCTGAGTGAGCTGTACACTGCATTCTCACTACTCATTATTTCCACACTCTGTGAAATGTGAATATAAAAAACTGCAATTTGAACGCTGAGAGTGTGTCCCGCTGGTTCCAATGTCCTCTGTGCAGCGTCAATAAAAAAAAATGTCATCTTTTAAATATCTACTATTTACTTCCATCACTACCAAAGCCACTTCGGCATCTTAGCAACGGCCACTCTTCACCGAAAACAAAAGAATCTTTATGAAGAGTGCTGATGGACACACTGGAAAGTGTTACTGCATAGGAGATGGGGAGTAGTGATTAAATACTCTTTGGTGTCATACTGCATGAATTCACAACGGCAATGAACGGCAATTTCCAAATCAAATTCACACTGCAGCGTTCTTTCATTTCATCCTTCAAGCATGACTTCAGCTCTCCTTGGACAGAGACAGAGACAGAGAGAAAGAGAGAGAGAGAAAGAGAGAGAGAGGAAGAGAGAGGGGGGGGGACGTGTGAAGAGGCCACATGATGAATCCACAGCTCAGACCAGAGAGTCATGAATGGCTGCTTTCCTCTCGTCTCGTGCCAGCTGCTAACATCCCTTTGGGCCGCTCCTCCAGCCACTGCAAAAGGTCAACCTCCACACCACACCAAATCAACAGTCAACCCTGAACTTCCTCGGCCTAAACATGAAGAGCTCTTCTCCAAAACTCTGTAAAGGCCATTTAAATACAATTTTCATTCTTATCTTATTTTTTAGTACTAAGGAAGGCGTTGGCAGGCTTATGATGTGGAACAAGAGCGCCTATTCAAAAGAGGTTGAGAGACGCTGTTTTAAGCAAATAAACAAACGGACCAACGACACTGAAAATGTAACCTCCCTAGGTATATGACTCCCTACTAGGTGTAATATGGTATATTTCTAGTAACTTCTGTCCCATCATACAACTAGTGAAAGTGTACTAGTGAAAACAGAACTCTGATATGGGACTTGAGCAAAAGCACACATTCATGCAAACACATACACATGCATGCACACGTACACATGCATGCACACCCACGCACGCACGCAC
>NC_085866.1:19259814-19262314 GCF_034702125.1 Engraulis encrasicolus | reverse complement strand
GCCATCATAGGGGGTCCCCTCAACTATTTCCTGGAAAAGGCTTACGAGAGTATCCCCAGGAGGCATTATGTGAACAGATACAGCTATGGGACATTTCCATTGCCTCCACAGTACAAAACCTCTGTATGAATAAGAGGACTACAACTTTCCAAACGGTACACCACTCTAAGCATATTCATCGTGTGAAAAATGGAAGTACAGTGCCCTCCATAATTATTGGCACCCCTGGTTGAGATGTGTTTTTTAGCTTCCAATTATTTTATTTTTTTTCTAAATAATATGGGACCTTAATGGAAAAAAAGAGAAAAATCCAACCTTCAATACAAGTGCATTTATTCAGTGGGGAAAAAATCCCACATAAAGAAATACTTATTTGACATCAAATAATGTGTGTCACAATTATTAGCACCCCTGGTGTTAATATTTTGTACAACCCCCTTTTGCCAACAAAACAGCACCTAATCTTCTCCTATAATGTTTCACAAGATGGGAAAAGACAGAAAGAGGGATCTTCAGCCATTCCTCTTTGCAGAATCTCTCTAAATCATCCAGAGACCTGGGTCCTCTCCTCTGTACTCTCCTCTTCAGCTCAACCCACAGGTTCTCAATGGGGTTGAGGTCAGGGGACTGAGATGGCCATGGGAGGAGCTTGATTTTGTGTCTGGTGAACCATTTCTGTGTAGATTTGGCCATATGTTTAGGGTCATTGTCTTGCTGAAAGACCCGGTGACGACCCAGCTTCAGCTTTCGGGCAGAGGGCAACAGATTTTGATTTAAAATGTCCTGGTATTTCAAAGCATTCATGATGCCATGCACCCTAACAAGGTTCCCAGGGCCTTTGGAAGCGAAACAGCCCCACAGCATCACTGACCCACCCCCATACTTCACAGTGGGTATGAGGTGCTTTTCAGCATGCGCATCTTTCGTGGTGCGCCAGACCCACTTAGAGTGTTTGTTGCCAAAAAGCTCAATCTTGGTCTCATCTGACCAAAGCACACGGTCCCAGTTGAAGCCCCAATACCGCTTGGCGAACTCCAGACGCTTGCGTCTATGATTGTGAGTGAGGAAAGGTTTTCTCCGTGCATGCCTCCCAAACAGCTTGTTGGCGTGTAGACAGCGCCTGATGGTTGATTTGGAGACTTTGTGACCCCAGGATGCTACCATTTGTTGTAATTCTGTAACAGTGAGCTTTGGAGATCTTTTGATTTCTCTTACCATCCTCCTCACTGTGCGTGGTGGCAAAATAAACTTGGGTCCTCGTCCAGGCTTGTTTACCACTGTTCCAGTTGTTTTGAACTTCTTAATTATTCCTCTCACAGTGGATATGGGCAGCTGCAGTTGAGTGGCAATCTTCTTGTAGCCTCTGCCTGACCTGTGAAGGTCGACGCACATCTGCCTCACTTGTATGCTGTGTTCCTTTGTCTTTCCCATGTTTAAGAGTGGATAAGAGAAATGGCCTCGGTGTCACGTCATATTTATACCCCAGGGAAACAGGAAGTGATGAATTACTAATTAAATGTTCCTACATACTCTGGTAAACTTTGTAAACTACTTTAGGAATGACAGAAATGCTTCAATTATATTTATTTCCTGGGAATTGTTAAGGGTGCCAATAATTGTGGAACAGGTGATTTAATGAAAAATAATTATTTTTTAGTCAGGGATTTTTTTTATTTTCTTACAATTCATTTGAGTTGAAGGCTACATTTTCCTACAATTTTCAGTGTGACAGTATTCTTCTGCAATAAACACTGAATTTATTTTAAGGCTTTTAACACATCTCAACCAGGGGTGCCAATAATTATGGAGGGCACTGTACGTATGTAATTTCCTACTATTCGCTTTGCCAAATATAGGGTTCCTCTCTAGGCCTATATTTCTTCAGAAGAAAACAAATATGTTATTTTCTTTCCTGAGGGATGTCTAGCAGGCATGTGGGCCTTTAACATTTCTCAGCTGTGTTGTGATTTCCACTTCCCTGCAGGGATGGAAAAGAAACACGGCGATGTCCGATCCATTTTTCACACATGGCTCCCGCCCGCCCCCATTGCAGAGCTGTTGCTCCATGTTAAAGTGCATCTCCAAGAAAACTATTGTTTATTTCTGTGTGTGTGTGTGTGTGTGTGTGTGTGTGTGTGTGTGTGTGTGTGTGTGTGTGTGTGTGTGTGTGTGTGTGTGTGTGTGTGTGTGTGTGTGTGTGTGTGTGTGTGTGTGTGTGTGTGTGTGTGTGCGTGCGTGTGTGCCTTTGTGCCATACTGCTTTGATGTTGAACAGTCATGTTGTCGTGTCAACCATAAAACACATGAGTCACTATTCCTGTAAGCCTCATAACTGCGCCCTCATCCAAATATCACAGGGGGACATGACAAGAGAGAAGTGAAAGGAGTGAAAGTGAGTTACAGAGGTAGGAATGAACAGAACAGTTGTGAATCAGAGAGACAGAGAGAGCGAGAGAGCGAGAGAGAGAGAGAGAGAGAGAGAGAGAGAGAGAGAGAGAGAA
>NC_085866.1:19239814-19242314 GCF_034702125.1 Engraulis encrasicolus | reverse complement strand
GGTGAAGGGTTGGTTATGGTAAAGCTGCCTGGATGTCTGGAGGCTCTCCTGACAACACTGAAGCCATGGAGCTACCTCAAGGCAAAACGATATTGAACCTCACCTCCACAGCTACAGCCCTGGCTGCTGTGAATTGGACAGATTACTGACACAAACCGCCAGGTAATTTTTACAGAACAGATGGGCAATGTTGCTTTTATTGGGACTACTATGGCCTAAAGCTAGGTGGCAGAACTATTGCATCGGATAAGGGGGGAAATACACTACCAATTAGAGTTTGAGCACCTTTGATCACTTCTGAGTTTGAGGGAAGCCATTCAGGAAAAAGTATATTAAAGGACCATCCAACAGGTTATTGCTGCTGCTGGGCCCCTCCAGCACAGAGAGAGAGAGAGAGAGAGAGAGAGAGAGAGAGAGAGAGAGAGAGAGAGAGAGAGAGAGAGAGAGAGAGAGAGAGAGAGAGAGAGAGAGAGAGAGAGAGAGAGATAGACACAGAGAGACACAGACACAGACACAGACACAGACACAGACACAGACAGACATTCAGAAAGACAGACAAGCAGAAATACCGACAGAGAAACAGACAAGACAAACACTGAGACAGACAGGTGGACAGACAGGCAGACAGAAAAATGGAGAAAAAAAGAAGAGGAAAAGGAAGAGGGGAATCGTCCAGACTACAGTTTATTGCTTTTTTTTGGTTCCTCTGCACTGCCACTCATGACTCTGTTGTCCATGTCTTGGTGTGTCTCCATGAGCACCGCCTGGCCTCATCCTCGTGGTGGAGCTGTGTGACAAAGACACCCTTTGTCCTCCCCTAGCTCCCTCCCTCGCTCCCCCCATCCCTCACTCTCTTTGTTCCCTTCATCCTCCCTCCCTCCCTCTCCGTCCCTCGGACCATCAGGCCCTGATACGCACTGCCCTCATACTGGCTGTCCATCACCACAGAGGAAACGCACAACACAAAATAAAGGACTGAGCAGAGAGAGAGAGAGAGAGAGAGAGAGAGAGAGAGAGAGATGAACAGAGAGACAGAGACAGAAAGGTAAACAAACTCAGAGAAACAGAGACAGAGATGGACAGAGCAACAAACAATCAAAGAGATTTACAACTTATACAAGATACAGACAGTGGATGGAGGAAGAGTCACCATGCAGTTCTAAGTGGATAAGGGTCCATCACCATCTAACCAGACAGAGAGGTTACATGCACAAACAACTTTCTCTCCCTCCCCCTCTCTCTCTCTCTCTCTCTCTCTCTCTCTCTCTCTCTCTCTCTCTCTCTCTCTCTCTCTCTCTCTCTATGATTCCCCTCTTCCTTTTCCTCTTCCTCTTTTCTCCCTTTTTTCTCACCCTCTCTCTCAATCTGAATGATATTCAGCTGTCTGTCTGTCTGTCTGTCTGTCTGTCCATCCATCTATCTTTCTCAACGCTTGTATTGTCTGTTTCTCTGCCTGTATCTGTGCTTGTCTGTCTTTCTGAATGTCCATCTCTGTCTCTGGGCTAAATAGTTCCAAAATGGACATACCAAAAGCAGAGAGCGCGTACTGTGGGTGTATCCAGAGCCTTGGCCTAGTGCACCCAGTTCCCAGAATGCATTAGTGAGAGCTGAACACCCCAGCACCGTGGCCCATAGCCAGAAACATAGATATCTACAGTACCATCCCCAATTACACAGTCCATTACCCACAGACAGGGTACGCTGGGCTTAGGGCACAGAGTATAAGGAGCAGGAGAACATCAATACCTGCACAGCGGGTCTATACTATCAACACATATCTAAACACAGAAAAAGATTCTAATCATGATAATATCATACTTGGAGTTATTATTATTATTATTATTATTATTATTATTATTAGTAGTAGTAGTAGTAGTAGTAGTAGTAGTAGTAGTATTATTGGTGGTGTTGTTATTGCTATAATTGTTGTTGTTGTTGTTGTTATGCTGATAAACAGAACCATGACTAAGGCCTATGCTCTTCCTCACAAAGGACACACAGCAAGGGCAAACACAACCCGAGGCAGCGGTTAGGGGGAAAAGAAAACAAGTTTTCATGGTGATAACGCTTACTACATTGCTCTATTACCAGCACATTGACCTAGATACGACATCTAAGATTTTCCGTCTAATATTAGAGTTCATAGCCTGAATGACAATGCGAGCCAAGATGGCTGACAATAAATAACACCGATCAAGCTATAAGTATAGGGGGTATTCTTAGCATCGTTGTTGTGCTGACAGACTACCTATGACTAGCCAACTGCATACCGTGCATGACAGGGATAGTCTGCATGCCTTTCTCTCTGGCCTCTGGTGCTGTGGTATTTCATGGTGTTATGTCTGCCATTCCTCGCAGTATAGCATGACCTGCTGAACTCTAGAAGGCAGCGACACAGCACTTTAATCTGCCCTGCAAAAGGTCAAGTGCAGTGCAACTACATCTACACGGAGGCAAGCTGAGAAGGAACTGTTTTTTTATGTTGCCAGTGTGCCACACA
>NC_085866.1:19212314-19232314 GCF_034702125.1 Engraulis encrasicolus | reverse complement strand
GCGCGTGGTACATCTACTCACTAGAAGCCCCAACCCCCCCCCCCCCTCCCCGCGGACACTCAACACACACATACACAGCCCCTTTGACTCCCACCTGTCCCCATAGGAAGCTGTCGCCCTGCTTCTTGCTCCAGCACATGGCGAAATGTATCACACTCAGATACCCTTTCGTGTACAAGCGCACAACCTCACATTTATGACCCCTCACAATTGACACACACACACATTCCGGCTGGCTCCTACCTGTCTCCATAGGAAGCTGTCCTCCTGGTTCTTGCTCCAGGACATGGCAACGTGTATGACGCTGAAGGTGGCGCCGGAGAGCACGGCGGCCCTCATCCTGACGGGCAGCAGCGTGTAGATGATGTAGATGAAGAAGACGGACCACCACACGCCCTCCGCCGCGCTGCGCGGCTCCACCATCCACACGCCGAACGCCTGCACCCCCAGCAGCACGCCGATCACCAGGTAGCTGACCATCCACATGTAGTCCTGGTGGAAGCCGTTGCGGTTGCACACCACCATGAGGGCCAGGAAGAGGGCCATGGCCACGCACAGGGTGGCGGTGTAGGCGGCGTCGGGCCCCGGCGAGGCCGTCTGGGCGCAGTGGAAGGCCAGCATGACGCCACACACCAGCACCAGCACGCCCATCAGCATGGTGAGCGAGCTCTGGTTCAGCCGGAAGAAGTAGCGCTGATAAAGGCGCTCGAGCTTGGCCGAGCGGAACTGCTTGGACTCGAAGACGCGGGCCACACGGATTAGGCAGCCCAGCACCGCCTGGCCCCGACCCCTCCCTCTCCCCCTTCCGCATTCCTCATCCCCGGACTCGTCGTCGTCCTCCTCCTCCCCGTCGGCGCCGGTTCTCCTCCTCTTGGGTTCCCCGGTGCCGTCGTCGAAGGTGAGGTCCACCCCGTGCGGCCCCGTGCCGACGACGGGCTTGCTGCTGCTGCTGCTGCTGCGGCCATAGTGGTCCTCCTGCCAGATGCAGCGCGAGCTGAAGTTGCTGCTGGACGGAGCTCCGGCCTGCTGCGGCAGGGGCTGCTGGGAGCCGGGGGGCTCGGGGCTCTCCGCGTCCCGCAGGCAGCTCATGTAGCGCGGGCCGCACAGGGCCGAGCAGCCCCCTCCTCCTCCCGATCCGGAGCCGTTGGAGCTGCTGCTGGCCCCCCGGCGCCGGCCCTTCTTGCTGCCATTGCGCTCCCCCCAGGCCGCCTTGCGGTCGTCCACCCTGGCCACTAGGAAGGAGCTGACCCAGGACATGCTGGAAGAGGAGGGAGGAAGGCACAATATGGTTATGTATGCAGGGGGACCATCATGTGGGAGCTATGAGTGTTATGTCCAGCCTAGCCACTAGGAAGGAGCTGACCCAGGACATGCTGGAGGAGGAGGGAGGAAGGAACAGGTGCAGCAGTGATCGTTACATGGGATACAGTAGCCGTGCAGTAGAGGTATGGTTATGTAAGGGGCAGGGGGACCATCATGTGTGAGGTATGTATGAGTGTTATGTCCAGCCTGGCCACCAGGGAGGAGCTGACCCAGGACATGCAGGAGGATGATAGAGTAAAATACAGGTACAGTAGTAGTGAGAGTTACATGTTATACCGTATTAACAGAGAGGTATGTCCAGCCTAGTCACTAGAAAGGAGCTGACCCAGGGCACATGCTGGGAGGAGCAAGTGGCAGGTAGTGTAAACGAAAGGAGATGGAAAGGGTGGGAAAGGAGATGAAAAAGATGGAGGAAGAGCAGCAGATGGTGATTGGGGACATTGGGGGAGATGGGGAATTGAGAGAATGAACAGAGGGAAACAGAGGAGCAGGAAAGGAGCATTTTGGACGGAGTGCAGAGTGGTAAAGGGAAGGTGTAACGTGGAGAGTGTGAACACTGGACAAGGATAGGGTGGAGGAGAGGATGTGGAACGGATAGGGAGGATGGGGGAGAGGGGACGGAGATAGATTTAAAATGTAGAGGGTGGAGCAGGGGAGAGGGAATGAGGAAAAATGTAGAGGGGAGAGGATGGGAGAGGAGAGGAGAGGAGAGGAGAGGAGAGGAGAGGAGAGGAGAGGAGAGGAAAGGAGAGGAGAGGAGAGGAGAGGAGAGGAGAGGAGAGGAGAGGAGAGGAGGAGAAGATGCAGCAACATGAGAGGTAGACAGGGAGAGGGAGGAGAAGATGTGGTCAACAGGGTGGATAGTGGGAGCAAGCAATGGAGAAGGTGTGAAGCATAGAGGGAGGACAGAGGAAGGGAGGGAACAGCAGAAGATGTGGAATGGAAAGGAGAAACAGAGGAATGGGGAGGGAGGAGACGGTGTGACTTGAGTTGGACAGAATGTAAGTAACAGGAATGACAGACAACGAATATGAGCAAGGGAGTGAAAGTGAAAAAACAAACAAAGTCAAGCACAACTATGTACGCCTAATACACCACCCTAGCACTTGTAACAGCTATGAGTGTTATGGGGGCTAGAGAACAAGAAATAGCTAAGTTGAGAATTTGATTTCAACCTTGGCTTTCCAAAGTTAGATGGCTCTCATAGACCTCTGTGACCAGGTGTGCATTTCGCAAACAAGTTTTTAGATTAGGATGGTACTCCCATAGCACTAGGCTACCCATTTGTCCACTGTGGTAGTAAACCCTATTAAAAAATGTAGCTGCAGGAAGTTGTAGCTGCTGTCTATGAGTGCGTATCAAATACTGTGTCAGATAAAGTAGATAAAATAGTGTCCGAAGAAATTTAGAAGGACTTGACAATGTTTGTGCAATAAACATTGTTTTGATGGGTGTTTTTTTCTCTTATTTTGTCTAGTCTTTATTTTGCTCAGTAGCCATTAGTCTCCATAGTAGCTAGAACATATAGAAGTAGACCAAGCGGAGGCCAAAAATGTCACTGAAAAACAGAATGTCACCACTATTAGGACACTCTATAGCGACGTCATATGTTCCAGCAAAATGTGAGTGGGAAGTGTTTCAGATGCTTTAAGCAACTGGCATTTATTGACATTGTGAACAAGTCACACCTTTTAATGTGCTTCCAGTTGTGACACACAGAGTGGCAGACCACTCATTATTAACATGTGAAGATTGGCTTTGAACTACTATCTATGAACAACATGTTACTTACAAAGAGCATGTTACATTGTATAAGGAGGTAACATCTATGTGTGCTTTCTATGTTACAGCGGCTTGATAACACGAATCCTGAATGACTTCAAAAAGATAACTATGAGTTTTTGTAAATACTGTCATGGTGTGCCCTTACCATTATGGCTTTTTAAAGTTTAAGTGTTTGTAAAGGCTGTCATGATGACTTCCCATTAAATATGGCTGCTTGTGTGAGTTGTAGCTGTGTTGCGTTGACCTTGCTTTTATAACTTCTTTAACCATTTGTATAGGTAAAGACTCTCGTGTTGTGACCTTACCTTTGTGGCTTCTTGTGTGAGTCGTAGCTGTGCTGCGTAGCTCTCTGTGGCTCCTCATTTATTCCAGTGAGCTAAGGCAATACTGTCAGTCAGGAACTCTGGTGCCAAGCACTGGCTTCACATCTCCGTCAGTGTTTCACATCAATGGTCAAACTCATGAAGCCTTTTCACTCCTCCTTACACCCTCAGCATTGCTCAGGTAAACAGGTCTGTTTGGGGAATGACAAAAAACACAATTACAAAATGCAACTCCTATGATTTTTTTGTTATAGCCAGAATGGTAATTTCTTACACATTGAGCATTGCTCAGGTACCTGTACCTATACGTCTTTTGATTTGACAAAAAACATTAAGCCCTAGCGATTACATACAACATACAAGCCCTTATACTGTACATACAACTTTCATTTTAATGACAGATGAATGTGTAAAGCGCAACTCAAAAGGAGTAATTACAGCTGGGTGCTGATTCCTAAAATAACATAAAGTCAAAAGAAAGGACAGCTCTCCTAGTCACATTCATTCATGTTTAACCCCTTAGCGCAGAGCCTATGTTATAACCTTACTGACACCAAAATTGTAATGGCTATGTCTTAATCTGTTACTTAAGGCTCTCTGTACTGTCATAGCAATGTTGTTATGATGTAGTTGAGTATTTTCAGCAAATAGTGAATAGGCCCGTCGGCGACCCCATCTGCAGTAAGAGGCTACACGTGAAACATGGCTGTGCCTGAGAGTTCTGTCCTTTCTTTAGGGATTATGTTTGAGAGATGGCAAAGACATCATTACAGACATTACAACCCCTATCAAAAGAGTGTTACAAGTTACAACCTTAACAGATATTGCTTAAACGTTCAGCATTGTTTAGGTAACCATGTAATCATACAACCTCTATCCAAGCATTGCTCTGGCAACCATACACGACAATACAATAGGATTTGTATAGCACGAGAGCATACATAACTGCCATTTAATGTGCTAAAGACAAAATAAAGAGGAGAAAAGAAAAATAAATATATTGTAGAATGCAAAAAGTAATGTAGAGAGTTTATAATTAGCTACAACCAAATGCAGATGAAAATAATGTCAAGTCTGCTTGGGTAGAAGTGCAGTTACTTTATCGATCCCAAAGGAAATTGGGCTGGAGTAGAAGGGAGATGACAACAACATTCTTACACAGATACAACCAATCCATGTTATAGGTATATTTCTTACAGCCAGGGTGGTTATGACTAAGTGGTAATATGTTTCTGAAAAATGTCTCTAATTTTGTAGCAATGCTGTGTTTTTAAATTAAGGTTGCAAGTAAGGTTTTTCAGCAAAGAGTGAAGTAGCCTATTCCATGGCTAGGACAGTGTATAAAAATGCAGTAGCAACTAACTCATTTCAGATATATTTCATTTGTGTCCTTCAACTTAAAAGAAGCACGACTGTGCTAAAATAGATAGGCCTATAGGTTGTAAGAAACATTCTGACTTTCTGAAACTGTTTCACTGAAAACTCTTGGAGAGGATTTTGAGGTTGAAACGACAGATACTCCAGCCATTCATACAGTGAAGGTGTAAAGCTGTGATTCTTAAAATTGGGCACAAAAGGTCAAGTCAGAAAGTAGGACACAAAGAAGCTGTATACTGTGGGGAATATGAACCATACTACGAGACCTGGCCTATATTTAAAATTATGGCACACACACTGGCACTCCAAAGTTCAAGACATTTGTTCCCAATGCAGTGTTGTAATGACAAATATTAAGTGTAAATATTTATCACATACTTATCTGATTGCTAATAACAAACATAAACTAGCCTGAGGTACAAAGACAAAGAAGACATGGTCAGCCCTCTTCTTCATTTGACTTTGAACACACACACACACACACACACACACACACACACACACACACACACACACACACACACACACACACACACACACACACACACACACACACACACACACACACACACACACACACACACACACACAGGTATTCCAGGCAAAGTAGCAGCCCAAAACATAAACACAGCACGGGTAGGGTCAGTTTGCACTGTTGGGCAACAAAGGCTTGAGTGAATTGGTATCGTCAAGGGCGATGGGCTCTAGAACAGATGAAATTGCGCGCGTGCTTGCCGCCAATTACATTGAATTGCTGTTTACGATGCCATGGACTTCACATGTAAATAAATAAATAAATAAATAAATGGGCACCTCTACCTAATGGTCAAACTCCAGACCAGCACCAACTGAATTTGCATGATGAGATTAGGAATTGAGGGGTCAGTCTGTCTCACATGATGCACAGACCAAACCAACAGGACAATAGAAATCAGTGGCTTGATCTTTTTCCACATGACAGCTTCCTTCACAATGTCGTGCATCTGACAAGGGAATTCCTGATTCTGATTATGCGTAGCCTACATTCCTACGAACCAAGTAATGTTTACGTGCTATTTAAATGCAGAGCAACATCCTTTTTGCCAGTGCTGGGCGCTTGGCTCTTGTTGTCCCCTCCGTCCGTGCCGTGCCCTCTGCTCAGACAAGAGGTCGCTGGCGCTGGCCAAGGTGAGGAACAGCACAGCGGCGCGCTAAATTTCCAGTGTCATGGCCAAACCTTCCCACGACGTGACAGGTCACAACATGCCTGTGCTATGGACGGCGTTCGCAACTGCATTTGAATATTTGTTCCCAAGACTATGTATTACTGTAATTGCTAAGGGTTGCCCTGTCTACCAATATGTGACTGTCTTGGAGACGGGCAATAACTCTTGTGATATCCTACCTCCAGGACCGGTCAGACAGCACACTACCAGCATGCAGTCTTATGTAATGCAAACAGTGCATGCATGTGTGTGGATTCAGGGAGCATCCATTTCTATTGCATTCCGTGATTCTCTCTCTCTCTCTCTCTCTCTCTCTCTCTCTCTCTCTCTCTCTCTCTCTCTCTCTCTCTCTCTCTCACACACACACACACACACACACACACACACACACACACCGTCCATCGCTTCCATGCAATGCATGTCTTCATACAATGAGATAGATGTCCCATGCCATAGTCATAAAAAATGAAATACATAATGGTGTTTTCGAGGCAATATGTCAGACTCCAACGCAGTCGTACCTGGGAAAATTTGGTGGCAAGTGTGACATTACCAGGGGACAGTGAGGTATTACATAACTGGGAACATTCCGTGTGTGTGACAGCCGTACTGGGAGACTCTTCCACGGCACTCGCGCAGCACTGCAACCATACAAAGCCTTGTCTTGTTTGGAGCAATTCTCGTCCTCGCGTCTGAACAGTTTGAAAAGGTTACACGCTGAGCTGGGAAGAGAATCTACATTGCAGAATCAAAGTTACCCGTGGGCTGACAAGGCGTCCCAGAACTTCTCACGAATTCCACAGCGCATTTTTACGCTTGCGAGTAGTCAACTTCCGACCACAATAACGACCTCCTACACCGCAGAGTTTGGTCTATTCCGTAGCGCAGTACATGCTCTGGAACTGGGTTAAGCCTTGTGAAACTTTGTTGTCTTCTTAGCAGGTTGACAGTGACGCCAGTCACAAATTATGCAGTCGCAAAAACAAACAATGACTCGGGGTTTTCAAACTTAGCCTAAAAGATCCCCAACAAGACAGTGCACCACATTGTTACAGTAACTGTGTGCTGTTTCTGTTTTTGGTGTCCGCATTATGCATATGTTATTATGTTTATATAATGAACGAACCATCTTCGTTTTTGTCAAGTTTCCACATAGCCTTGAACACTGCCAATGATAGCGATCCTCGTTTTGACAGCAAGCTGTTTCCCCCTTTAGAATGCCCCCTCTCTGTGAAGAACTATGCATCTGTCATGCGACTTGAAGACCAACAACTGTTCTCATCACGAGCCCGAAGACAGCCAAAGAAATGACCCGCGTATCAGTACGAAATCATAGACCACTCACCAGAAACAAGCTAGGTTCTGCACCGCAGTGGAGTCCCTCATCCCCCGGTCGCTAGATAGCCTACTGTCAGTGCTGTGTTCGTTGCGATGCGAACACGGGCCGATGTAGCGAGCCTGCCCTGTGCATCCAGGGGCAGGGCGACGGTTACAAATTTACAACAGCGACGGCTCGACTCGGCTCCGCCAAGTGATATGTTCACGTTTCTCCTTACCCTTGGTTAGACTCGCCCTCCCCTACGTTCACTCCTCAACCATGAAGTCGAGAGTCCCCCTAGAGGTAGACTCATCTTGGTTGTGCGTGTGTGCGCGCGTGTGTGTGCGTGCGCGCGCGCGCGGTGGAGCGTGTGTGTGTGTGTGTGTGTATGTTGAGAGAGAGAGAGAGAGAGAGAGAGAGAGAGAGAGAGAGAGAGAGAGAGAGAGAGAGAGAGAGAGAGATGACTTGTAGTATAGGCCTATATAATTATTATCTTATTATTTAGGCAGGACAGAGTTCCAGAGTTAGATGGAATAACAGTTTTGGTTTAAAACAATACCCCTTGGATCTAGTCTATGCTCCTGCATTGCTACACAGTCTCCTGATAAAAGTAATCTGCCAAGGAGATATGGCTGGCCCCAGTGAAAGGGGAACAAAGCAGTACGTAAACACAACTTGTGTTTGCTTAGTATACAACCAATGGTCACCCTGAGCACAGTTTGCATTTTGCCACAGTTCTCACGGGCACTTTTATCTTTTGCCAAGAATTATTGTACACTCTGTCTGTCACCTTAAAGGTCCACTGTGTAATATATTTAGTAGTTTATTCCCAGAATGTATGCTTCCCATTCAGAAATGTTACCTTTTCAAGGAACAATTACCTCCATAATCAAATTCTAAGTAGGCTACTCATTATGACTTTATGGCACCTTTCATAGGCTACATGAAAAAAGGGATCTTCTCCATGGCCCACCATTTTGAATTTCCAGAAACATTTTTAGTTGTAAAATGGGTCCTTCTAGTAAATATTAGTTTATTATTTAGTAAATATTCATGAAAAGATTACATTTGACAATAGGCAGCACAGTTTCAATTGGCAGCAGTTGCAATTCCTAGTCTGGCCACCATCCTACACAATGCACCTTACGTAAAAGTCCAGACCGTGTGTTCTTTTTACATCATTTTTCTTACAATATTTTCTGTTTGCATAATACAAACACGCCTATTGCTGTGTGTATTGGCTTTTCAGCCTACATGTTGATACAAATTACGTTCACACCTCCAATCAGTTTTTCGTGTCTTGGGTTTTCAGAGTAGGCCGCATGGGGTAAACTCCAGACAGGGTGAATTGCCATTTGCCAATGCTGGTACCAGCTTTCTAGAATTGCCCCAACAGTCGCATATTTTTATTTTTCATTTTTAAAGGTACACTGACTGTGCAGGAAATCGTCAAAAAAGGTACTGCAACTATGCTGCTCATTGAAACTGAGTTGCCTATTGCCAAATCTGATCTTTTCATGAAAGTTTACTAGGTAATAAACTAATATTTTCTAGTATGTATTTTTGCAGCTAAAAATTGCTATTACTGGAAATTCAAAATGGCGGACCATGGAGAAGATCCCCCTTTTCATGTATGGACGCATTTTTCCAGTCATGAATACTTTGCATTTGATGGTAGTGGTAAATATTCATGAAAAAGGTAACATTAATGAATGGGTTGCATGGATTCTGCAAATAAACAACAAAAAAATCTTACACAGTGTACCTTTAAAGAAATAATAATAACCACAAAAATACAACATCATTTTCATCTGCCTTTGTTTAGGGTAGTTATCTACAGTCTTACTTTCTATAATATTTTTTTTATTTATCTTTCATTGAATGGCAGTTATGATAATGTCCTATTAAATACTATTGATTAATTGACTGATATTAATGTAGCATACACTTCTAAAGAATATTTTAGGCAGCTGAAATTTCATTCAATTTCAACAGAGGTCTGACAGCGCCCACCAGTGTCTGTTTTTGGCACTTCTGTTTCAATGCCCTGACCTATACAACAAACGAAACATGGGAAAACAGTTTTGCATGATCTTACTGTTAAACAAAAATGTACATTGTCGTATTATTTGAGAAAAAAACACTTGGTAGTATCTGCTACAAAACAACACAGATGTTCTTTGTTTTAAAAACCTAATAACCCTTAGAAATTGTAAGTAATGTAAGCTTAGTGGTGGTAGCCTCAAGACAAATCAGCAGATGGCGCCATAATGCTGCAATGCTTACAGATGTGATGGCAGTTTCCAGTTCTCTAAGAGGAGAGTCAAACACTTCACAGCCAGCAGGCTGGTGTGTGTGTGTGTGTGTGTGTGTGTGTGTGTGTGTGTGTGTGTGTGTGTGTGTGTGTGTGTGTGTGTGTGTGTGTGTGTGTGTGTGTGTGTGTGTGTGTGTGTGTGTGTGTGTGTTGGGGCATATAACATGGAGGCATGTTTCAACTCTCAACGTGTTTTGCATATTTGCATACCCATGTCATAGTGTTTGAAATTTCAAATGTCCAGTCTGAAATAGTTTGTTGTTGTTGTTGTTGTTGTTGTTGTTGTTGTTGTTGTTGCACACACACACACACACACACACACACACACACACACACACACACACACACACACACACACACACACACACACACACACACACACACACACACACACACACACACACACACACACGGCTGTGTTCCATGGGGTGTGCATGACTTGAGCACCATGTGGTGGTCAGGAGTTCTGTAGCCCTGGATCTTTAATGAAGCCTTCTTTGTAAGACAATGCAAAAGACCATTTTAAGTCATTGCATAAAATGTTACAGAGGTTGCATTGAAACTGGCGTAACAATGCAAAGTGGTGTCTGAGTACACACCAGGGCTTGCAACTGGACAAACGCTGGTAAAACTTGGCTGTGGCTAGCAATAATTTCAGTGCCACTAGCCAATTTCAGAATAGCCTTTATTCTGACCTTTCCCCTTGTGTATCAATTCTTTGTATTTACATAAGTTCAAGAAAAAGCTCAGTTACTCCGTTTCTATGTTTGATTTATTTCCATGTAGAAAGCTGCGCACTCATCTTCTTACTTTAGCACCTCATCATATGAGGTTAGATGTACAGCGTCATGATAAAGAAAAAAAACAAAACAAATTTGCTGCTAGTAGAATAGCTGAATGGTTAGTGACTCAGGGAAACCACTAACCACAAAGGCCAGTCAGCAAAAAAAGTTAATGTCAAGCCCTGGTACACACTCTAAAGAAAGCTTCCATTCAACTGTGCCAATGGCCTATTGTCCTGCCTGCACTATGTAGGCCATATGTAGGCGTCCTTGATGGTGATAACCCTTGTTCTTCTGCTGAAAAGTATGGATTTAAGGCCCTATACCGTGTCCTGAGGGTAGGGCACTGGGCCACTATGCTGGTGACCCGGGTTCAATTTCTGTCTGGGTCATCTGCCAATCCTTCCCCAACTCTCTCTCCCAACTCATTTCCTGTCTTATCTGAATAAATATATTTTCCTATCCGCAAAAAAAATGAATAAAAAGGTTAGGCAAAGAAGTGTGCCCACAGTCTGCAGAGAAAATTCCCAAAACTTTCCTTGGGGAGCAGTAATTTGGCATCTTCTCATGAAGATATAAGTCCGTGGACACGTTTTACATCAAGTCAGTTTTTCTACTGTAATGATGTATCTGATGTTTTCTTTGTTTGGTGTGTGTGTTTGTACTTTAAATGTGTGTGTATTGTTGTTCATATGCCCTCTGCTATAGAGCAGTGATTTTCAAACTGTGGGCCATCATTTTCTGAAAAATTAAAATAGTTGTGTGTGTTGCTGTTGATTGCACTTTTAAGTTGTATTATTTATTTGGTCAGAGGTGTGCCCCATACATTGGTGAACATTTCAAGTGGGCCCCAAGTTGGAAAAGGTTGGGAACCCCTGCTATAGAGAAATGCAGCTGATCTCTCTTTGAAAAAGACACTTTGACAGTTGAAAAAGACACTACCGTGACCGTCTCGATGGTAATATAGAGGAGAAATAAAATTAGAATCAAAATGAGCAATTAGGGACTTAGAAATAAGGAATAATATAAAGGGGGGCTGTGGTCCTGCGCGCTAATGCACCTGCAAAATTGGTTCATCCACTGGGAACGCACTCAGATTTGACTCCAGCATGGGTCATTTCCCAACCCTTCCCCATGTCTCCTTTCCCACTTGTGTTCTGTCTATTGATGTAGTATTGGTTATGTCGGCTCTTCACTCAAAATGCTATATAAAAAAGAATTAACTCCCTTTGATGAGACATTTGAAGGAAATTCACTGTAGGCCTAAGCCTTCTCACTGTCTCAGTAGCCCCTCTCCAACCCAGGAAACTTTAAAATATTCCGAGTAGGCCTATCGAATAACAATTGGCAGACGAATTAGGCCTACTCTTGTGTATTCAAACAGGACAGGACAGAGACAATCTGAATGTCAGATGTCAGAAACTAGCCAAAAGAACAACCTTTATGTTATAAAAAAGTGTAGGCTTACTACTATATGAAAAATATACAGGCCCCCTCCATAAATAAATCAACTGACTGGATTGATGCAAAAGTAGCCTAGCCTACCAAAATTAGTTCACGAACGTTTTCAAACTAGGCTATAGGCTGTTGGCCAATGTATTTGATTTATTATTTCGTTTGTGATGACCTGTAGCGAAAAGGTGAAGGGGAAACGAAAACCCAGATACTAACACAACACTGCAGGCAATGAGACACCCAACATAACATGTCAGACCCTGAATTCAATCCGAAATACGCACGTGCTCTGCACATCCTAATGGGCATGTCAAATTACGCGCGTGGGCAGACTGACAGGCGAAATCACTGTGACTCTGCCCAACTGAAAATGATCCGTTTGCGACAGGGACTGGGTCTTTTCCCGACTCCACTCGAATCCCGTGGGATGGTGAGGAAAATGCAGATCCATTATTTATTAGGAAGGGGTAATCTATCCCTCCTTGCACCCGGTGCTTCATCGGCTCTCAGCTATCATTGATCAAGAGACGGAAAAGGGATTCGACAAAAGGGTATTTCGCCGAACTGAAAAAAAAATCTCTGCCATATCCTTGGCTATTTGTTGCTGAAGAAGAACATGAGTTAACGTGGAGCAGTTTGTTGCAACAGTTGCGGTTGAACGGCATAGCTTGTAGCTTCTTTCTGAAGTTGGTCTTCCTTTTACTACAGTTATTTTCATTGCGGATGTCCCTGTCCAATTCAGACGTCTTTCTGCTCAAAGAGGTAAGTCTGCTTTTTAAATATTTGGGTGTAACGATAAGCGCATAGTGATGTCAGGTCATAACATACATAGAACATCTTACTACTTGCGCGCGATGGCGAACACTAATGCTATAAAAACATCAGGCAGTGATATGCGCAATGGAATACAGTTAAAAGAAGATGTTTTTGTCCTGGTTAGGCTACATTGAAATGAACTGAGAGGACACTGGAACTGTAGCAAAACTTTCGTGAAGTGACTTTAAGTGTGCAACAGATGTCTATCTATCTATCTATCTAGGTATCTATCTATCTATCTATCTATCTATCTATCTATCTATCTATCTATCTATCTATCTATCTATCTATCTATCTACTCAGCATGCCACTTTCAACAGATTAAAGGTTGAAAGGTGCATTCTGTAGGCCTATCAGTTTAGTTGTAAACCAGTGCTCTCCCCCATCCTCCTCCAAGTCCCACTGCCGCACTGCTCCCTTGGGGTGCTGTTTGGGGCTGCATCCTTTGGCATAAATGTATTTCTGTTTTGTGCAGTGTGCAATGTGTACTGTGGAGTGCTGTGTCACCATAGAGCAGGAGGGTTGTCACCTGTCCCGGTTTTACTTGATTGTCCCTGTTTTTACTGTAATGTTCTATCACAGGGAAAAATAGGGACAATCACATTTTCCCTGGACAAGCAATGAAGGCAATGAGAGTAAGAAAAACACGCTCCACACATTTTTTTTACAGTCAAAATTTGATCAGAAATGGGTTGAATCCTGCTTATCGTAACTTATCTTGGTATTCTTTTTTTTTGATTGTTTTGTTTTTTTACAGTAATAGAATAAGGGTTTTAGTCTAAAATCAGCAAAGGTGTTTCAAGAAATATGGTGCTCTGCAGTATGTGAAGATGGTGGGACTGAATACAACCTCAAAGCACAGCATGGTCTATCAGTCCTGGACTGCTTACATTTGAAGTGTGTGTGTGTGTGTGTGTGTGTGTGTGTGTGTGTGTGTGTGTGTGTGTGTGTGTGTGTGTGTGTGTGTGTGTGTGTGTGTGTGTGTGTGTGTGTGTGAAATCTTCTAGGACCAGCCTTTACCATTTAACTGTAATGCAAGTGCTGTGGCAATTTTCAAACTTCTAGTATGTAGTAGGCTTATAAAATGATGCCTTATGTCACATGTAAGATTTGTACCATGATGTCCATGTAATACAATAATATGAGGTCATTTATATAACTTGCATGTGAATTAAACATCATAGTCTTTTTGTGAAATGAAAAATACATTAAAGGTGATATGGTATTCTCGACAGTGCCAGTGGTAGTGTTTAGCCATTCTTTTTAATGTAGCCTACACAGGTTCCTTCCAGCACACATCCAGCAAAACCTTGATGTTGGTATTACGTATAACAAACCAAACAGATTACAATATGGGCATGCAGGCCTGAAACCACGAGAGAATCCAAGATGTTTGGTTCTACACCCCGAGTGATAAAAGAAGAATCTCTTCTGATTTTTTTGATCAGAGTGAATGATATAGGCCTATGCTACTGTGCCAGTACAATAATGCACAGACATAGGGTGTTGCTACATGTCAAGCTCAACTTGCACACGTGCAGAAATGAGGTACATCCAGGAAGCAACAACCAATAGCAGGAGAGATTTTTTTTTAACGTTGTTCATTTCTTTGCCTTTACAATGAGGCAGCGACCATGTTAGGACCATGTTGGGACAGTTCACCTCTAGTCTCTTTGCCTGGTTCACACCAGTCAGACCATATCATAAGTGACATAAAGTCTGGTGACAGACTACTGAATTTCTCGTAGGGGATTTGTCTTTTACGATTGCCAAAGGTCATTTATTGTCCATTACGAATGTATGATCTGGTGTACTACATGTAGCCTATAGCCAATCGTATCAGTTGTATTCATTCAGTCATCATCTTTCCACCCCCCACTTTCAGACTTGCACCCTACCTCAGGCCATCGCGTTGGGACAAGCATCCATGCTGTCTTTCAGACCGGAATGATTGGGCATGAAGCAGCATGGGATTTCCCAGGCTAATAGTCTTTATGAAGTGTGCTCTAATCTGTGTGTGTGTGTGTGTGTGTGTGTGTGTGTGTGTGTGTGTGTGTGTGTGTGTGTGTGTGTATGTGTGTGTGTGTGTGTGTGTGTGTGTGTGTGTGTGTGTGTGTGTGTGTGTGTGTGTGTGTGTGCGTGCGTGCGCACGCTACCACTGTTCCCCATGTGGTTGTGAGAGTACAGAGGAAACAGTTGGGAGTCTTGTGCTTGTCAAGCAGAATCGCTCATGTCAGATATGTGGACCCCTTCCACTTAACTGCAGCCGTCTGCATATTAAAATCTCATGCATGTAACAAATGAATGGAGAACAGTTTGATCAAATTTAGATCAAAGATCTGCCTCAAAGAAAAGTTGTTACTCATCTGCATTTACATGTATTTTGTTCTATCCTTTTCATGTACATCAATACTCACTCACAAAACAGAGGTAGGCTATGTGGAGTAGAAGTGCATAACTGTGGTAACAACTCTGTAATATCATGTGCTAGGGCTGGGCGATATGGGAAAAAAACTATATCACGATATGGATTACTTTATATCACGATAACGATATATATCACGATATAGCACAATTACATACGTTTTCAGTTATTCGCTTTATTTGCTCTTTATTTTTTCATGTCGCAAAACAACCTTTCTTTGAAATGGATCTTTTTCTTCTTATTTTTACAGTTACATGAACTTATAGTGTGTATAGTGGCAACATGAAATGTAATTAAATGATATTCAGTTGTATAAAATTGATAAAATTACTATCACGATATAAACGATATAGGAGAAAGGTCACGATATACACTTTTATATCACGATAACGATATATATCGTCATATTTCCCAGCCCTATCATGTACATTGATCATGAATTTACTTCTACTTCTTCTATATACATCTCTGCACACGCACGCACGCACGCACGCACAAATGCACACAGGCACGCACGCACTCACTCATGCCTTGCCTTTCCCTTTCACTCTTAGGCAGACAACACACAAAGTTAAATTCACACCCTCATGGCCATAGGCCAATTATCCTCCTATTTCCCTCTAAATCCTGTTCTCTCTCTCTCTCTCTCTCTCTCTCTCTCTCTCTCTCTCTCGCGCACGCTTTTTCTCTCTGTCTGTCAAAGGGGAATAAAGGTTTTCACAATCTCAAACAATCTCAGCGGTTCATTATGAAGACGTGTGACGTTGACCTTTTTACACTCCAGCATAAACCTGCAAATATCAAATCTGATGAGATTTTCTGTTGCTATTGTACACAGGTGTGCACGCACATGCATGCAAGCACACGCGTGCACACACACTGACACACATACACTCCACCATCCAGTCATTTCCATCCCATCTCTGAGCACTCATGCGTCTCTCCAGTCCACACAGCTTCCCTCCTTCACTCCCCTCTGTCTGTTTTTCCCCTGCATAGTCTTTTTACAGTGGTCATAAGTTATAACACATTCCACCTAGGCTTGGGCGATGTCCCCCTAATTGGCAGCTGACGATGTTTACAGTGAGACGATGCGATGGACGATGATATCGTCGTTGTTGGGGGAGGGGGGGGGGGGTATATATTTTTTTTTATTAGGCCCTACATTTTTTATATTTTTTTAAATTATCATATGTTTCGTTTTTTTGGCTTTCGCAAAGCTATTATTTTAATATATTTGCTTTAAGAAACACCTAAGTCAAATATATGAACAGTTTTTAAATTCTTACAAAAAAAAGTTTAAACCTCCTCCAGCTGCGCTACTGTCTGCAACAGAGATGGTCGCTCCTCTGCTGTCTGTGAGAGCGACTCTCCCCGACCGACCCCTCCCCATCGCCCTTTGTCTCTCATGTCACCATCAGCTGCTTCAAGCCCGCTCTTCCAAACTCCACCGCGTGGAAACTTATTTTCAGTAAATTTCGCGATGCAGCCTACTGCAGGCTGCTACTAGAGTGTGTTATTTAACGGCATAGTTCTATTTCAAGACCAGCTGTGTCACGGCGTTTTTTGCATACCGGTACATAACTTTAGCCATGCAGGGAAGCCCAGAACGTTTGTCAAATGGAAGAGATGAGAACCCACGCGTGCCTTCACGAGGTTTTGCAATGGATTTTAGCCCGAGTTAGCAAATTACCCGACGCGAATGTTTCTTAAGCACACGGCGAGACTTTTTAATTCATCAATGGAAACAATTGCGGTGAAGCCACAAAGACGCGGGCAGACATGGAATCGCTTGCGCTCCCTCTTGGCAGTGGGCTAATCAGAAGTGTACTCTACAATCTTGTGTGGCTACTTCACAAGACATCTCCATCGCGGAGAGATTAAACATTTTGAGTCGAATTTCCGTTAAACATGAAATGGTAAACTGTCGCAATTGCTGAACGATTTGTTGCTTTCACTTTAGGCTACTCCGGAGGGGGAACCAATGCCTCATGACTCTCCGTTGTAGAAACTTGGGTCACATAAATAAATGTAGGCAATCAGACACTTACTTGAACTCATATGCAGCAAACAATAGTAGGGCTTAGTTCACAAGTTTTTTTTATTCCATTGCGGTTTTTTTCGTAGCTATAAAATTCACTCTGCTTGAGACTTGTGTTGACAACTTCGGTCCATTCAGTCCTGCTACCTGCTACTAAGATTTTACGGTAATGTTTCTGTTTATTGCAATGCCAACAAGCACCGTAATGATGGCAATAGCAGCGGCTTCAAAAATACAAATTCCTTGGCATCACGATGTTGGCTGTCCATCGTGATGCCAGCTGTCCATCGCCGATGGACGATGACATCGTCTATCGGCACAACCCTAATTCCACCTGCCAAAGGGCCACAGATGGTCCCAAAGTGAAAAGCTGCAGAATAGGGATACAAGCGATTAATTGATCAATGCATTGATCGATTAAAAAAAAAATTAATCGCAATTAATCAACGATTCAACCTACAAGAGACCCAAGTGAAATGGGCTTGTGAAGAGTGTGTGTGAAGAGGGGTGTGAATGTTGGAATATTTAAGACACCTTTGGATTAAATAATTGAATAGAACTAATGTAAAAGTGGTATTTTATCTAAATTTTTAATTAAAATTTTTAGATTTAGTAGTTTTTTTTTCGAGAAACATTGAGATTTCGGGGGGAAAACGCTGCTTATCAATTAATCGTAAGTCGATCGATAAGGCTATCAACTAATGATTAATGAATTAATCGATAATTTGCATCCCTACTGCAGAATTGTGGTAAGATGCGAATTTATCTGTCCTGTGAGAACAGTTTTAAATCCTGTCAATACTCCTCTCCACCGTTGACTGACATGTTGTTCTTATTTCCTAGCTCAATCATGACACTATGCAATGTTATTACAAAATGGGGGGGGGGGGGGGGCACAGAGCAAGCTGTAGCCTACTCATGGTCCTACTCATGAGACTCATGGTGTGCACTTGGACATGTGAACTCTGAGCACATGTCCACAGGATCGGATAATGATTCCATGGGCCCCATGGGCCCCTGGGCCAGACAACACTTCTGCAGAGGCCATATTGCCTCTCATGGGTCTGTCTCTATAGTTTCAAAGGCTGTGTTGGTGTCAGCTTCGACATGCCACCTCTGATCACGCATCCACATCAAGTACACTCTTTCCAGCATCCGCTCTCTCCTTCACTTTCTGTGTTTGCCTGTCAGAACAGTTCTTCAGCAATAGCCATCTCCATATCTCGAGTCTCGTGGTCTTGACCCTTGTCTGAAAGGCTTTGTAGTCAACTTGGACATGACAATGACAACTTTTCCATATCAAGTACACATTTTCCAATGTTCGCTCACTCTCTACTAGGGATGCAAACGATTAATCGATGAATCGACTTTAATGGATCAATGCGTTAATCGATTAAAAAACATTTAGGCCTATCACAATTAATCGACAATTCAACTGACAAGAGACCCAGGTGAAATGGGCATGTGAAGAGTGTTTGAAGAGGGGTGTGAATAGTGGGAATATTTAACCCCTCAGCGCAGCACTATGGCTCTCTGTAATGTCACAGCAATGTTGTTATGATGTAGTTAAGCATTTTCAGCAATTGAATAGGGTCGCCGGCGACCCCTGCTGCAGTAAGAGGGTCTACATCACCTTTGGATTAAAGAATTGAAATAAAATTAATTTAAATGTGGTATTTTATCTCAATTTTCAATTACATTTTTTAGATTTAGTCGTTTTTTTTCCGAGAAACATTGAGATTTCGGGGATGAAATGCAGATTATCAATTAATCATAAGTCGATCGATAAGGCTATCAACTAATGATTAATGAATGAATCGATAATTTGCATCCCTACTCTCTACATTTCACTTTATTCACCTCTCTTGCAGTAACACTTCAGCCGTGGCCATAATGCCATAACTTCAGCCTCTCATGGGTCTGTCTCTCTCTATAGTCTAAAAGGCTGTGATGGTGTCAACTTGGACATGCCAACCCTGAACACTCATCCACATACAGTACGTAAACACTTTCCAAACATTCATTCAGTTTTGGTCTTCTCCTCTCTTGACAATTCACCAGTTCCAACTCCAACCAACTCCATAAAGTTGAGTCTCGCGACTCTCTGTTTCTCTCTCTAGTGTCAAAGACTGTGCTGTCAAATTGGCTGGTTCCCCTTCACACACTTCAGCAGTGGTCATACGTACATATCTCTAGCTTATCTGTCTCTAGTCTCCAAGGATGTGGTGTCCGTGTCAGTTTGGTTTCCCCTCTCTTAACACTTAAAACAGTAGCCATAACTCCTGAGTCTCATTGTTCTGACTCTATTCTCAAAGGCTGTGGTGTCAAGTCGACTGGTTTCTGTAGCCTCTGTACCTCTGTCTCATTCATGAGTATGTCTCTACTCTCGAAGACTGTGTTGTTATCTTGGCTTGTTCGTCTCCCTTAACATCTCCATGGTAGCCATGAAAGCCTATACATACCCTATGTTTGGTAAACTAGTATGTATGTATTTCTGTTCGTACGTGCTAACCATCAACATGTATTTAGTCATTGGCTAGCACGTGTGAAACATTCTACACATATCTCCTGTGTGACTCTCTCACGTGTAAAATATGAATCAGACTAAGCTTCATTGATCTATTCCCTCTGTCGCTAGTGTCTGTCCAAGGCTGTGGTGCCATGGGTGATTCCCCCATCGTACACTTCAACAAAAGGCCATAACTCCATAACTAGCTGTCTCTCATGAGGGTGTGCTGTCTGTAAGGCTGTGCGTTCAGGTGAGGCATACAAGGACTTGTATGTGTCAAAAAACCTTTCACCTGGAGAACTCAACAGACAGCTCTTTGCTCCCCAA
>NC_085866.1:19204814-19209814 GCF_034702125.1 Engraulis encrasicolus | reverse complement strand
GGTGGAGAGAGAGAGCAGGAAGACAGAGAGAGAGAGAGAGAGAGAGAGAGACTAAGACACAGAAAGGAGGATAGAGGGGAGAGAGAGCAGGAAGACCTGCAAAGAGAGAAAGAGGGAGGGAGGGAGAGAGAGAAAGAGAGAGACTGAGAGAGAGAGACCAAGAGGGGGGGAGGTAGAGAGAGAGAAGGCGGGACATAGCCGGTGGAAGAGAAAGAGGAAGGAAGAGTGTGTGCAGAGGCACGCTACACTTCACTCCACTTCACTGCCGCCCGGATAGGGAGCCTCGCCATGGGAGCGTAGCAGACAGGCAGGGTGCCCTCTCTCCAACCTCCAGCAGAGTAAGTAACCAGCTCCTTTTGTCTCCTCTCCTCTCACGCAATACTCATTAATTTGCACTCATTATCTTAGCTATATCTCGATGAGGAGTTCTTTTCCCTCTCAATTTTAGAAATCTTCTCTAAAATTTTCTACAGTTCTCGTAGAATTTTGTGTTTAAAAATCCCTCCGAACGTTTGTGACATCATAATGAGATCTCATTAGGACATTTTGCTAATGTTCTAATTACATAATGGTGTGGTGATTGCAGTCCCCAAAGGATTTGTCTTGTTTTTTTTCCTAAGAGCTGTTCTTGTGGTGGCCCTGTGATATATCACTGTGCGAGTGATGGAGGGAGTGAGGGAGGGAGGGAGGCTTCAGCACAGAACAGCAAGAGAGATGAGTGGCTGAGTTTGAAGAGTAACAAGCTATTAGCATTACTGCTGAGGAGAACAACATCAGCCTGGAGCCAAGCGGGACTGTGGCCAGTCTCATTACCGCGTCCCCTTCAGCTCTACAGCACTGTAACATATTGTAATGTTCCCCCTCTTGTAAATGAAGCTGGGAGTCTGTTCCGGTTATAATTAGGGGCCGTTTCGGAGTTTGCGTTTGACCCAGGGGCCACACAACAAGCAGGTGGAGGGCCACTGCCCCTGCTGTGTTGATCGCAGCCAAGCATGGCTTCTCTTTGCTGGGCCAGGTTTTTTTTGCCCGGTGTGGGGCGGCTGGAGCGGAGAATGGCTGGGAGAACAGAGTGGATGTTTTTCTTTCTATCTCTCTTTCTTTTTATTCATCTTCTCTCTCTTCCTCCTTTTCTCCATCTCTCCATCTCTCCATCTCTCTCTCTCTCTCTCTCTCTCTCTCTCTCTCTCTCTCTCTCTCTCTCTCTCTCTCTCTCTCTTTCATTCTCTCTCCCTCTCTTTCACTTTCCTTTTCCTTCTCTTTGTCATCCATGTCTCTACATGTCTCTCCTCTTTTCTTACCCTCTCTTTATCTCTCTTTTACTTTTCTTCAAGTCTCTCCTTCTCTCTCCCTTTTTCCCCCTTTCTCTATCTCGCTCCTTTCTTTTTCTCTGTGTCTCTGCCTTGCCCATACTGCACACACACACACCCATGCTGTGCGCTGCTGGTTGATGTTGAGTGTTGGGGGGATGGAGTGCATCTGGAGCCACTGGGCTTCCTGAGTACAGCTCAAGTAAATACTGCATGAGCCACGGCACTAAAAGCCTGTCCCTCCCGTGAGAAGTGCTTTGTGTGTGTGTGTGTGTGTGTGTGTGTGTGTGTGTGTGTGTGTGTGTGTGTGTGTGTGTGTGTGTGTGTGTGTGTGTGTGTGTGTGTGTGTGTGTGTGTGTGTGTGTGTGTGTGTGTGTGTGTGTGTGTGTGTGAGTGCAACATCAGTGGGTAATGCCTTGATTAAATTTGATGAACCAGCAAAGCACAGAGAGGTGGAGACACTTGAATCCTGAGTTTCCTCTTCTCTTCTCTTCTCTTCTCTTCTCTTCTCTTCTCTTCTCTTCTCTTCTCTTCTCTTCTCTTCTCTTTCTCTTTCTCTTTCTCCTCTCTTCTCATCTCTTCTCTTCTCTTCTCTTTCTCTTCTCTTCTTACCCTTCTCCTCATCTTTTTTTCTCCTCATCCTCCTCTACTTTCACTCCTTCTCCCTGTGTCTTCTGTTCCATTGTTTGGAGGCCCTCTTTCATGACCTGGCTTCTGCTTGAGGGGAAAACAAAGAGACAAGGATGAGAGGCTCTGAACATCTTCAAAAGGGCTGTAGCACCAACTGCTGCTGTTTCACAGGAGACTACTTCAGGTCTTCGACTTTGCAAGTCTGTGAGCTTGTGCTATAAATGATCGGTGTAGAAAATGCAACTGTATTGAAGAACATATAGGTTTCATAAATGGGGGATATGACATGTCAAGCCCATTCGAACTGCTTTAAACGTGCCAGTTACAAGCAAATGCCATGCACGCAATCTTCTGGAAAGTAGGTTGCCTCGGAGGTGAACTGCAGAAACACAGTTGAAGATGCTTGAGGTGCATGATTTCGATCCAGCTTGCTGTTTTGCAAAATTCTCATCACGATCTGCTTGTTATTTATTCTGCATTTGTACTTCTTCAGTAGTCTATTTGCATGTGCGTACACACACACACACACACGCACGCACGCACGCACGCACGCACGCACACACACACACACACACACACACACACACACACACACACACACACACACACACACACACACACACACACACACACACCTCTGTGCTCCTTATCCCTTTTCCTGGCCGCGTATCGGGGAAACATACTGGCTCAGGACCGAGCCGGCCATAAATAATTCCAGCCAATCATTGTGCTCCTTCTGGAACATGGAGTGGAAGGATGTAATTTGATTGGTTGTGGAGATCAAATGTCAGTGACCTTTCCACAGACTCGTGGATGGCATCTTTAAATATGACTAAATGCAGTTAAGTGGAGGAGGACAGGGCATGATAAAACTTTGGTCACTCTTGCCAGTCATGTATTTCTAGGTTACACTTACATTTTCTGTCCCTGTAATATTAATAATAGATTAATTAGGTACAGTTTAACAAAATAACAACACCATTATGTACTTACACTGTAACATACTGCTAGGGTTAGAGTTTGGAATGTGCAATGTAAGTACATAGTATTATTTTTCATACATCAACAGAGGATGCGCTAATAAAATAAACTATATCAAAGACATGGTGGCCTACACTATTTAAAAATGGCAGTTAAATTTTCATTTAGGTCAGGGCATGTGTGAGCGAGTGGATGACTCATAGGTGTACAGTCATAGGCAACATGATCTCCAAAAATTCTGTGCTCCTGGACACGGATGGTAGGGGCACAAAATCCGTGTCCAGGAGCACGGATTTTGCCAAAATTCCGTGCTCCTGGACACGGAATTGTTTTCCGTGCTCCTGGACACGGAATTTTTTTCCGTGACAGACACAGAGAAGTGCTCTCTCTATAGGCTATTTCTCAGGATTTCTCAAAAAAAACATTTCCTACTGACAGGTTAAGGTTAGGGATTGTTTTGGTCTGGGCACAGCTAGTTTTCTTTCATTCATTATATGAATTTGATAGCCTAGCAACCAACTGGAAAAGGTATTTCTCAAAAATATGTCTTTAATGACAGGTTAAGGTTAGGGAATGTTTAGGTCAGGGCACAAATTAAATTGCTATAGCATTATTTTGTTTAGGATTAGCATTTGGTATGTATTTTCTAATGATAGAGTTACACAGTGCTGTGGTAATAGCCTATAGAAAGCACTTCTGTGTGTCCATCACGAAAAACAATTCCGTGTCCAGGAGCATGGAAAACAATTCTGTGTCCAGGAGCACGGAATTTTGGCAAAATCCGTGCTCCTGGACACGGATTTCGTGTCCTTAACATCCGTGTCCAGGAGCACGGAATTTTTGGAGATCAGGCTGTCATAGGTGACTTTCATGTTGCTGAGATGAAATCTTAATCTGCTAAACTGTAGGCCATTACTCATCCAGGTTGATTATGAGTAACGACTCTTTTTAAAAAAAATATTATTTATTAAATTGATATTTATTATTATTATTATTATATTCATATATTTTTAATACAATTATATTACAAACTGTGCATGGCAAATGATTTTAATGCATGCCAAGCAGAAAGCAGCATTACATTCCAGTATCATAAATACATTTTCCAGATGCTTATCTATGCTAAATGAAGTCAATCATGTTTTTTTTATCAATCACATTTTGTATGTCAAAAAGAATTACCTCGGCAAAGTATCTCACTAAAATGGCAATCATAGTCAATTTGTTTAGCCTCGTTGTGCTGCTGTGCTTTCAAGCGGCGTCTTCGCTGCTCTAGTTTCTATCTGGATGACATCATCTCTCGTCTACATCATGAATGAAATATTTATCAAACAGACCTCAACATTTTGTTTTTTCAGAACAGCTAGGCTTTTGTTGTTTGTCATGCAATGAAATGGTTGGTTTTAACAACTGCTTTTGACATCAGCAAGTTAAGGTAGCTTTTAAAGCCGCAATAGTATTTAAAGGTCCAGTGTAGTATAAGGTAAGATCCCCCCTCCCCCTTTCAAATTTGCTAAG
The DNA here is from genome assembly GCF_034702125.1 of Engraulis encrasicolus. Classification (NCBI taxonomy): domain Eukaryota; kingdom Metazoa; phylum Chordata; class Actinopteri; order Clupeiformes; family Engraulidae; genus Engraulis; species Engraulis encrasicolus. The sequence continues at coordinate 19,205,378 of NC_085866.1, read as the reverse complement.
GCTGAGAAGTGTCAATGCTATGTCCTTAAAGGTGCGCTGTGTAGGATGGTGGCCCAAGTAGGTATTGCAACTATGTTGCTCATTCTTCAAACTGTGCTGCCTATTGCCAAATTTGACCTTTTCATGAATATTTACAATGTAATGAACTAATATTTATTAGTATGACCAAAGTACAGTAAGTACAGCTAAAAATGGCTATTTCTGGAAATTCTAAATGGCAGACCATGGAGAAGATCCCTAACTTCATGCATGAAAAGTGCCAATTTCCCAGTCATAATGAATACTTAGAATTTAAAAGTCGTGGTAAGTATTCATGAAAATAGTAACATTTGCGAATGGGCAGCATGGATTCTGGTAATAAACTACTAAAGTGTTGCACAGTGCACCTTTAACTGTTGTGAGTTCATCATGAGTGTAAAACATAATAACTGAATGAAACCATTTCTATGTGTATGTTGGCCACCAATTAAAAACCAAAATGATTACTTGAAATTGATGGCGGTGGTACATTTTTATGAAAAAAGATTCTGTGAACACACAAAACACATTGAACACCTACAACTC
>NC_085866.1:19182314-19199814 GCF_034702125.1 Engraulis encrasicolus | reverse complement strand
GTTCCTGTTCATTTCAATATTATCTAGTTTGTCGTCCACTACTTGTGCTTGAGGCCTTGTGCTGCAAGACCTCATTGACAATTGACGTTTTATTCAAAGGCCACGTGTACATGATGTTTTTAATTCTGAATTCATAATTCATAATTAAAGAGTTAAGTGAACATTGCACTTTCCGAATTGTGAAGTGTTTACATGATGCTTTCAAAGCGGAATAAAGTTTTATTAAATGGAGTAAATTAAATGGAGTTAATTCAGAATTAAATGTAACCGAGGTCAGTGTCTCGCAAAAGCACAAAAAACAAGGTCATTTGTCATTTGCAAGTGTGATGTTGAATGGGGAAAAGTCCTCCAAAAGTTCTTGTGCCTACGTGGATAGCGGTGAAATGTGTTTGTTTTCTATATGGAGGAGGGGTGTCATCAAAGCATGAGGCCACAAGCACAAGGTAAGGACAGGAGGTTAGATAATGAGATGGACCCACTATGATTCACCTGCTGTATTCTCCTCTCCTCTCCTCTCCTCTCCTCCATCCTCTCTTCCTCCATCCTCCTTCCTCATTTCCTCCCTCCTGTCCCATCTGACCTTTCACCTGTGCCTGTGCCATGTCTGTCATTACTCATCTGGTATGACTCATTGGCAGTATACTCTCATCCATCCTTCTCTCCCTCTCTCCCTCTCTCCCTCCTCCCCCTATCTACTTCCCCTTTTCTATCCCTCTATCTCTCATTTCGCTTCCCACTTTTCTATCCCTCTATCTCTCATTTCGCTTCCCACTTTTCTCTCCATCCTCTGACTTCCTCCCTCCTCTCCTCCCCCCCTCCTCGCCTCTCCTCGCCTCTCCTCACCCCTCCAGCTTCTTCCTCCCTCCCCTCTCTTCATCTCTCCTCCTGTCGCATCTAACCTTTCACCTTTTTCTGTCATGACTCACCTGCTATGAGTCACCTGCTGTGTCCTGAGGATGACTGTGTGCGCTGCCCTGTGCCATGTCGAAGAACATGAACTGATATAGCCTCCAGACGCCACCGTGTCTATTTCATTCAGTTCTTTGTTTTTTTTTTATCTGTGGCACAGCACTATTCATCACAGCAATGATCCAGTCAATACTAACATTTTGATGCCGGGTTTATTGACGGTGGGTTTTGATGGTTTCGTTGACCTATTATCACACACATAACTTTGCATACTTTTTAAATCAAGGGCAATTGGCAAGGGCAAGGGCAAGGGCAATAGTGCCTGCACCTACTTTGATTTTGTGGAATTCTTAACGACGTAATATGAGACCTGGTGACTTTTCCTAAAATCTAGTTGGCTACAATTTGATACCAAAAGATTAGGTTTATCATGTTTGTTGTTGCCATGGCCACGGTTTTCTGACAGGTAAGCTTATGTCTGACCAAAAATCACTGATCTAAAGACGGGCATACATTGTGCAATAATTTCAAACGCGACAACGGTCAGAAGCGAGCAGAATGCTCCCACTGTACACACGACAGGCTTGTTTTCCGGGACTGCAGATGACAAAAACGCGGAGGGAACATGCGCACCTGAGGTAGAGATGAGGAGGCGCTCAAGAGCGAATCGCACTGCCCTGTCATTTTGCGCATGAAATCGCTTTTCGTTACCCCATGTACACTACTCACTGCGAGACTCATGAGTGACCTCCGATTGAGCAAGAAATCAGCTCGACTCCCAAAAAGTCATGCGAGTGACAAATTGTCGCAAAACTGGGCTAAAAGTCGTACAGTGCAAACCCGGCTTAAGTCTTTCCAGTGTACCTTATGTTATCACATTATTGTATAGGTATTCCATTCCATTACATTAGCATAACTTTACCTTATCTATTATCAGCTTCATTCATTATAATTAATTTGTAGTAATTTATGCTAATTTGATGACGTCATCGCATTTATAATCAAATGGCGGACTTTATCTCTATCAATGCACATTTCACTTCAATTTCATTCATTCTTTTTATTTCTTGTTGCTTACATGTCTTGTATATCATGCCCTGCAAATATGCTGATGATATATTCTGTTGTTGAGGCTTGCTGCAATGCCATAAGAAACTGAAGCCACTTTGCCATATCTATGACGTCATTTTGTGACGTAATATTTAATTTTTTTCCATTTAATTAATTTCCATTAGCATCAGAAAACCTTGTGATCATTTAAGTGGTCTGAAGCACATAATCACTAAAATTGTTGTGCATTACCTAAATTGAATGGAAAATACATTATGGTGACATGTTGGGCAAGAAAATCAGATAATGTCATAATTACGTCATAATACCACATGATGACACCAAAATGATGTTATTCATAGTTTAATGAATGTAGATCATCTCCTCCAAATTGGGTGGCCATACGCCATTCAGTTCATAACTTATGGGTGGGTGGGGTGAAAAGCTTCACATGAAATATGACATCTCTTGTAAAGGAATCTTAGAAATTACATTTACATTGGCAATACAATTAAGTTAGAGAATCAAGTCCAGTTGGAATGCTTCCTGGAACGGCTAGTTTTTTAGCCATGATGGTGCTCTGGTGACAGGCTTGGTTGATTTTAAAAAGTTAAGGAATACCAAGGCACTCATCTTCTTTGTAATTAAAATGCCTTTATTTTGTTGGGCATGGCATGATTAAAACACTTCGACACGTATCGGCATGAAGCCTCCATCAGGAAGTGAGCAGTTTCTTCTGTGTCAAATCAAACTTCTGTTACAGAAGAAACTGCTCACTTCCTGATGAAGGCTTCAAGCCGAAACGCGTCGAAGTGTTTTAATCATGCTATGTCCAACAAAATAAAGGCATTTTAATTACAAAGAAGATGAGTGCTTTGGTATTCCTCAACTTTTTAAAATCAATTAAGTTAGATTTCAGGGCACCTAGCGAATGTGGGGTCTGTTGTAAAGGTTGCAGCCTTCAAAAAAGGCCTAAAGTGCAGAGGGAAATCCTGGTTTGTGTTCATTTTACAGCCCTGGAGGACTTGTGGCCCTTGGAGGAATTTGAAGTTTCCCTTTGAATGAAAACGGTTCCCCACCCCTGGTTTAAGGAATTTTTGGCTTCAGTGTTCTTGTAGTTAGGCCCTACTGTACTTTGCCTTTGCAGAAAAGTACAGTTCACTATGACGCATCCCTGTGGATTGTAACCCAAACAACAGGGGAGAAAGTGTGCCCAGACCAATAATGTAAATATAGGGGACCCCGTGCACTCTATTCAAAACTGAAGCAACAGCGGGTAGTGGGGCAATGCCCGGAAACCGGAAGAAAATCACCATGTCCCATTCATCTCTATGGAAGACTTCAAACAATGCATCTCCTTACCAAGAGTATCTATTTCATGCAAATGGTAGTTTCCTGTCCGTTTCAAGCATTCCAAATATTCTTTCAGGCTGACCCTTTATTGTAGAGCGCTATTAAAAATGGTTTTAATGGCCAATGAGCATTAGTTGATTTGATTGACAGTTCGAATTATTTTAGAATTCTTTTGACTGACAGTCAAACACAAACGTCGTCCTATCAGAGTTGCTAAGCGTTGCTATGGTTCAAATCCGGAAATGTAGGGCGGAATAATCCGTGCAGATCAATCGTGGATGCTTCAAAACGTTGAATGGAATACAATAGAAGCCTGCTGTCCATACTGTATAGCATATATACGTTAGTGTCCCATGACTAATGCTATGACTAATTGGATGCTTTACCCAGTCTTCTTCAGCCCATCATCTCAGCAAGCATCATCATCATCAACATGTTGGCATCATCTTCAAGCTTTTCATGTTTGTGTACTCGCAGTTCATTAAGTAAAATGTGTTTGATGAATTCTGGGCACATTGACAGTGCTCATAGTTGCTGCTCCTGAGACAGAGTACTGATGCCACTGATGCCTCTCTTGGCATGAGGAGAAAAGGAAGACCTCAACTTTGTTTTTCATGCAGATCCAAGTCATTCTCTCCTGTGTCTAAATGTATTTTCCAGTCTCCTCTCTTCTCCTCTCCTCTTCTCTCCTCTCCTCTCATCTCTTCTCCTCTCCTCTTCTCTCCTCTCCTCTCCTCTCCTCTCCTCTCCTCTCCTCTCCTCTCCTCCTCTCCTCTCCTCTCCTCTCCTCTCCTCTCCTCTCCTCTCCTCCCCTTTCCCTCTCCTCTCCTCTCCTCTCCTCTCCTCTCCTCTCCTCTCCTCTCTCCTCTCCTCTCCTCCCCTCTTCTATCCTTTCCTCTCCTCTCATCCCCTCTCCTCTCTCTTCCTCTCCTCTCCTCTCCTCTCCTCTCCTCTCCTCTCCTCTCCTCTCCTCTCCTCTCCTTTCCTTTGCTCTACTCTCCTCTTCTCTCCTCCCCTCCCCTTTTCCTTTCCTCTCCTCTCCTCTCTCCTCCCCCTTTTCACCTTCCAAATATCTATCTTTCCCCATCAGTTTCTCACTCCTCATCTTCTCATCTGCTCTCCTCTCCTCTCATTTCTCTCTCTCTCTCTCTCTCTCTCTCTCTCTCTCTCTCTCTCTCTCTCTCTCTCTCTCTCTCTCTCTCTCTCTCTCTCTCTCTCCCCTTGAAATCTTTCTCCCTCTCTCTGTACTCTTCTATCTTTCTCCCCCTCTTGTTTCCTCTCATCTCTTCTTCCTCTCCTCCCCACCCCACTCTTTCTTCCATCTCTCTCTCTCTCTCTCTCTCTCTCTCTCTCTCTCTCTCTCTCTCTCTCTCTCTCTCTCTCTCTCTCTCTCTCTCTCTCTCCCTCCCATTTCTCTCTCTCTGTAATGTCCTTGTGAAATTGAATTCAGACCGCTCCTCCACAGTTACTGATGGGGAAATATCTTACTCGCTGCCTATAATGGAAACAAGGCATACACACTCGCATATGCATACTAACTGGTATGCTAACATACACAGTCACAGTCACACACACACACACACACACACACACACACACACACACACACACACACACACACACACACACACACACACACACACACACACACACACACACACACACACACACACACACACACACACACACACAGAAAGAGAGGGAGGAAGCGGAGCGATGGGTTGGGAGAGAGAGAATGTAACAGGAAGTGGTTGGCTTTCTTGAATAAGTGAACAAGAAGGGACCGACACAGGCCCTAAGCCACTGGGGGACGTGTGCCATGCAGTGAGCTCAAAACACACACACACACACACACACACACACACACACACACACACACACACACACACACACACACACACACACACACACACACACACACACACACACACAGACCAGTGCTGCAGCGGGCATCAATTTTGTATAGGCGTTAGATGTAGCTGCTCCATGGGCAGACAGCCCTGACGAATCATGAGCAGAGAGCTGGTGGGGGGGACGGTGTAGTGGGGAGGGGGCGGCGCTGCCTACTGCCTAGTCCTCCTCTGCCAGACCAGACTCTACGCAAGGTTGCCGCATGTGACTTATTTCCAGTCCAATAAATACTCAGAAAACTAGGCACTGGAGGTAATAAATCCTGATAGATTTGAACCAAATTCTGTTGATTTCTATGCATATAAATATATAGAAAAAAACAGCCCAATATCTGACAATTGGGCAGGAAACTGCCCCATCTGGCAACCCTGGTTCCACAGCTGTCTTCATGCCTTCATACTGCTCCAGTGCCCCTCTGCCCCTGAGCTGTCGCTATGGTGGTCCTTCGTACATGGTACATCTCCCAGTGTTAGTGATTCAGCATTTAGGGAGTAGGACCAAATACTAGCCCATAGACTAGCACTCATTCTACCATAAAGACTTGCTAGACAAAAAAGGAAGAAGATTGAGTTTATTTTAATTGAGTTTATTTACAGCGAGTCTTTACAGTGAAGTCAGTGGAAGGAGTGGATATCCCATCGGAGATGGAGGTGGGTGATGGCTGTAGCCTGCCCCAAAAAGACATAATAGCTAAATAAAGAACCCACCTAAACCAAATCCAATCTTCCTGGTAGAATGTCCGCAGTAGCTCCCATTTCAACACTTGTGCCTGTTTTCCACTGGTTTTCAACACTTAAAAAATCAAATGTCATACAACACTCTTTGATAGAGCGTACAGTGTGACTATAGCCACAAGAAAACAGGCCACATTTCTCTCAGAACAAAACTGAGAAAATAGCAAATTAAGATTTATTGCAAAATGTGCCAGTTTAAGTGTTGCTGAAGCTATCAATGCTTCAGAAAACAATAGGGACTAGCTTACTGTCTTTTCTATGGACAAGATTAACTTAGACCTGAATTTTCGGAATGTTCTCTTTTCAACTAGATGTGAACACGTTCAGAAGTCCACAAATTAATTAGAATTCCATGCAAGCTATGCACTATAAAGCTTAGAATCTGCACTATCAGAATCTATGATTGGCTAAATATGCCCCTGGACCTATTTCCAGACTGTTTTCTTGTGGCTAGTCACATTAACTCAGTGTTGAATAAACAGCGGCCTCTACCTCAGCTGCCTCCTCATGCATCATTAAGGCACTAGGCTGATCCAGGACCAGTTTCCACCTACACTGCAGCTATGGTGGGCCTTTGTACTGTGAGGAAGAGGTGGGTGAAGGGCTGGTGAGTAGAAGAAAGGATTGGGAGGAAGAGGAGAATGAAGAAAAAGAGGGGGCTGAGTAGGGCAGAAGAGAGGGTTGGGAGGAAGATGAGGATGAGGTGGGTGGTTGAGGAAGATAGAGATAAAGAGGGGGAGTGGAAAGAAATAGCGGGAAAGAGAGGGGAGAAGAGAATTGGGAGGAGAGAAGGAAAGGAGAAGAAGGGAGAAAGTGAGGGAGATGAGAAGAAGAGGGGGGGAAGAGGAGGAGGACAGCAGTGGGAGGAGAGGAAGAGGAGGATACAGAGTGAGGGCGAGAAGGTGGGAAGAGGAGGAAAGGCAGCCAGAGGGTGAGAGGAAGAGAAGAGAGGAGGAGTGGGAAGGAGGAAGAGGGGGCTAGTGAGAGCAGGTGGCAGCAGCATGGCCGTGTCCAATTGCAGTGCCTGGTTGGTTTTCTGTGAGGTATTATAGCTCTCAATTTCTGTTTCATGCAACTCTCTCTCTCTCTCTCTCTCTCTCTCTCTCTCTCCCTCCCTCTCTCTCTCTTTCTCTCTCTGTCCTCTGTCATGTTCTCTCTGACTCTCTCTCAATTTCTGTTTCATGCAACTCTCTCTCTCTCTCTCTCTCTCTCTCTCTCTCTCTCTCTCTCTCTCTCTCTCTCTCTCTCTCTCTCTTATCTGTCTGTCCGTCTGCTTCTCCTTCTGTCTTCTAAGGCCCAGCCTCTCCGCTGGATGCTGCTTCACACCACCATCACTTATTTTCAGTGGGACCTCCAGCATACACAGGGATCAGCACAAACCTGAACCTCCACTTTCACGGGAAACGGGCCAGATTGGTCATCTGGTATCCAGGGCATTTTCGCAAAGGGCCAACAGTACTCAGAGGCCGATGCTGTTCATTTTCTTCCCCTAGAGAAGTACCCTCAGTTTAGATGAGTGGCCCATTGGTCTATCACTAACATAGACAGTTGACTGAGCTAATCATAATACTGTAGGAAAACAGGGGGTTGTGTGAGGGGCTGGTCTATGACAAAAATACCTGGGCTGCTTTTCAGTCCCAGGCCAGCCCCCATTCCATTCCATTCCACTTAGCTAACGTTTTTACACAAAAGCGACTTACAGTTATTCTCAGGGTATTGGTTACAGTCCCTGGAGCAGTATGAGGTTAGGTGCCTTTCTCAAGGGCACCTCAACCATGGAGTGAGGTAGGAAGTGGAAGGGTGGAATTCGAACAGGCAACCCTCTTAAGCCCATCTCCTTAATACCATTAGGCAACGGTTGCTGCCATTCCATGCCTTGTCCCTCATTTTTACCACATACATGCAGACTCATCTCACCCTTCTTTCTTGCCCTCCATGTCCTCCTCATCCCTCCATCGCTCCCTCACTTCATCAGCACTCCGTCCATCCCTCCGTCATCAACTCCATCTCTCTCACACCTCATCATTCACCTCACCCTATCATCTCCATGACCCCCACATTTCTCCCTCGTGTCTCCACCTCTCTATATATCCCTCACCTGTTCAGTGCTCCCCCATTTCTCCCTCCCTCACTCCCTCCCTCTTCTATCCCTCCATTTATCCCCAACTCTTTACAGTCCCATCTCTCCTTCTCTCCCTCACCTCTTCCTCTGCTGATCAGCCCTTCCCTCATCTCATCTCCATCTGAATCACTGAATGAGTTTATTTCTTCACACCATCATTTATCTCTCAATTACATGCGTTTCAAGTTTATTAGTCATATCAACTGTATAACAGGTCCGACAGGCGGAAAAAGATGCGTCCACTTGTTGCTTATCACGATCCGGTAGTAGAAGAAAAGCACAAATATGAAGAGAGTAGCACGAAAAAGGGCGGCGAAGATTGTGTTTTGACCGATTTAAAGAATGTGTTTCAATTGGACAGACAGACCGAGAGACTGACGGACAGACATACCCTCTAATAGAGATGCTAGGACGCATCTAAAAATATAGTTGCTAGGAATGTGCTTTGGTGAGCTCACACATACACATAAGACATACAAAGTTTGACATACAAAGTTTGATCTCTCCATCTCTCCCTCACCTGCACAGCACTCCCCTCCATTCCCTCGTGTCTCTCTATCCCTCTCTCCACCTCTCCCTCATGCCTCTATTCCCTTCATCTCTCTCTGCCCGAAGGGCATCATCTGTTTGTTCATTAATTTTCAGCATCCAACTGGAGAGGGAACCTGCTCTGCTCTGTTATGCTTCTCTCTGTTCTCTCTCTCTCTCTCTCTCTCTCTCTCTCTCTCTCTCTCTCTCTCTCTCTCTCAAAAAGAGCAGGTTGGCATAACAGATTATTAAAAACCCCTTTAAATACAGCCCTATTCTAATTATGTTATGATTGGCAATGACCAAGTACTGACGTGCTACGAAAAGGTTCTCTGTAATTTCATGGTAATGGTGTGATGTAGTTGTAGTTTTTCAGCTAATAGCAAAACTCTGCAGGCAGAATGATCTGTGCTAAGAGTGTGTTGTTTTTTTATCCATGGTTCAATGTCTGTGGCTTAACGACAGTGCACAGTAAATTAGATAGCCTAGAAGTTAGTGAATGAAATCAACCATTCAGGAGTTAAAGAGTTGAATTTAACACTTTTGAATTGGTCCATTCTCTTTTAATGTGTGTGTTTGACATGTGTGTGTTCAGAGTGGCCAGGTCAGCACGGCTCACTGAACGCAGTATTTGGGTTTCAAATGGAGTATTGTCAGTAATTTCGGTTTAAAGGGGTATGCCACTATTTTGGGGCTAATGCAGTTAAAATCGTTGGCCAGGGTTTATAAAGGTGATAAAGTGTCTTATTTTTCATGTAAGCCAATGTCTTGCTTTAAGACAAGTTAAAAGAGGGAGCATGTCGCTAAGCTAGTGAAAGTCAATGCATCCATGACAAGTTCCAGAATATTCCGTTTACATGTGCGGAACAACATTCCGCAACCAGACTAGAGTAACTGTGTTCGTTGAGGGTGCGTGCAAGGCTCCGGTATAGCATAGCCAAGCCAGAGCATGACATGGCAGTACGGACAGTGCACAATGAGGTAATGAGTGGTCAGGTCAACACTGTTCACGATGATGTGTGCATGGCATATACTGTACCATATACGATACAGTACAGTACATGTAACAGAGATGAGTGGAGACAGCCTCAGCTTGGCATAGTAATACAGATGATGCCCACTGCACAATGTCTGAGGCAGCGAGCCATGTCTCTCTCCTCTCTCTCTCTCTCTCTCTCTCTCTCTCTCTCTCTCTCTCTCTCTCTCTCTCTCTTTCTCTTTCTCTTTCTCTCTCTCTCTCTCTTTCTCTCTTTCACTGCTGCCGTGATGGCGAGCCTGGCGATGGTGGTGGAGGTCCCTCCACTCCACTTGTGTCCAGCTGAATGGTAATCAGACCGTAATGTGATGGAGACGGAGATGTGGAGATGACATGACAGGGAGCCGTGTAGTGTAGTGCAGTGCGGTGCGGTGGAGACAGCCAGGAAATAGAAGCAAGCCAGCATACTTCAACTGTCATCACCACCGCCAGGGCCGCCGACAGCTTTGACCTGACCCGGGACAAAGTCCTCTGCAAGGGCCACCGCATCCACTGTATAAAATGTTATGAGGACCCAATTCTGGGCCCGCCTCTTTCTCTGAGTGCTTGAGCCTCTCTCACCAAAGCCCAGCTCTACTCTCTCTCCTCTCTGCTCTCTTCTGGCCTGGGCTCACATGCACTAGGGGCCATTTGATGCCGGGAGCGTATTGATTTGCAGACATTTGAACTGGTGCTGCCTGCTGATCAGAGAGCTGAGAGTTGAGAGAGAGATGGAGAGAGAGAGAGAGAGAGAGAGAGAGAGAGAGAGAGAGAGAGAGAGAGAGAGAGAGAAAGAAAGAGAGAACTGAGGGCTGCCAACTGGTAATGGTGCTCTCAATGCTTCATTCCACAATCATCAAGGGCAGTGAAGGCAGCAAGCATCTGCATGTTATGTTCATATCCAGCCAAAGAATAAAGGGAGAAAAATATAGAAGAATAAGCATTTTGATCCATAATCTGTATTATTTTCAGGGTTTACAAGACAATTATGAATATGCAGTTTGCATAACATAACGCACAAACAGCCGACCATTAACCTAGCTAAACATGCCATGGTTATCACAATGTAATTTTAGTGCTACCGTACTCTGTTGTTTTGTTTCTTTAGTTTTACTTTAGCCTATACGGTTAACACATTTGCACTGATGTCTGATGATCAAAGAGGGCAGATGTCTGGCTATGGTAATGATGGAGCAACCGTGAAGGCAGCTAGCATCTGCATGTCAAACTCAAAAGCCTGCACAGAAAAGGGGATAGAGATATGAAGAACAAACTAAATTTCGAACGGATGAGATAGAGTGTCATTGTCTGGCTTAACTTGTATGAGATCTACCACATGTACCTAACTTACAGTGTAAGTGATATGCATCTACCCTGTTGTAGAGCTGGGCAATATCACAATATTATATCGTTATCGTGATAGAAAAGTGTCTATCGTGCCCTTTCTCTTCTATCATTTATATCGTGATAAAGTAATTTGGTAAATTTTATACAATTTAATATCATTTAATTACATTTCCTGTTGTCACTATACACACTCTAAGTTCATGTAACTGTAAAAATAAGTATAAAAAGATCATTTTAAAGAAATGTGTTTTTGCAACACGACAAAATAAAGAGAAAATAGAGAGAATAACTGAATACATACGTAATTGTGGTATATCGTGATATATATCGTTATTGTGATATCAAGTAATTCATATCATGATATAGGTTTTCTTCCATATCGCTCAGGCCTACCCTGTTGTACTCTTTATTTCATAATTTGATATCATATGTGATGCAGTATATAGTTTAATCATTTTACATGTGTATGATGTGGGTACATACGCATATCTTATATGATACGGTATAGTTTAATCACTTTACATGTGTATGATGTGGGTATACGCATATCTTATATGATACGGTATAGTTTAATCATTTTACATGTGTATGATGTGGGTACATACGCATATCTTATATGATACGGTATAGTTTAATCACTTTACATGTGTATGATGTGGGTATACGCATATATACAGTACATGTATTATACAAGCACATACATTGATCCTGTGGCAGAAAAATGAAAAGAGAAAATATGTGCAGCACACACCTCGATTTCCCCAGCCCATCATATTCACAGTCATACCCCCCTCCCAATCATATGTGATTCTCCCGTGGTCTCTCTTCTGCCGGTGTGGATATTAAATCTGTCAGTCAGTCTGTCTGTCAGCGGCCAAAAGGGGTCCCTGGTGTGGCGCCGTAGTCTCATTACAGAGAGGTGTTTTTGCCGCTAGAACTCACTGAGGGGTATTGCTTCTACACAGCAAAATATGCAGTGTTAATTCAACACTTCAGAGTGCAGGACGAACATTCAACTTTTCTGCTGAAGTGTTGAATTAAAAATGGAACACTGACTGTGTACACTTTTCTGAGGGACGACATCTCCGAAGAGAGATGCTGATTGCTTCTAGAATCTCCGAGGGCTGTTGCTTCTAGAAAACTCTGAGCTGCATCAGTTCAGCTGCCAGGTGTCAAATTGAGCCGGTACCCCCATGGCACCCACCCCCGGCTCCTCCACAGCCCTCCCTCGATCCCCATGGTTGAAGAAGACGGGCGGGCGAGATTAGCTCTTGGCTGGGCTTTGATCACGCTGAACGCCGAAACGCGCTGATTCAGAGAGATGTCTCATCTCATGAAGCCAGTGAATGGATGACTGGCGCCCTTTCATGATTAAACATCAGTGGGCTGTGTCCATGTTTGCGTAGGCCACAATAGTGAATGCGAAACTGGAGATGATTTTATTCACTAAAATTCACCTCCCACACACAAACACGGGCGCGTGTGCAAGCACATACACACGCACGCACCGCACACACACACACACACACACACACACACACACACACACACACACACACACACACACACACACACACACACACACACACACACACAGCATGTATGCTCAGAGACAGACAACAAAAATCCTTTCCATTGTTGACTTCTACACACACACACATCACACTGCTTTTATGAAAAGCGTGAGCGTTGTTGACTGGCGAGAGCATTGGGAGTGGGCAGGCCTGCTCAGAAATAGGCCATGACAGACAGCATGAAATGCTCTGGAGAATCGGCAACGGCGGTTATCTAACACATTGTTGACTAAAGGGGGGAGGGGGTGTTGTCCATATGTGCGGCTGTGCGCAAGTGTGGGTGTGTTGGTAGTTGATATTCTTGTTTGGCATGAGTAGCTCCCTCTATTGATCAAATTGTATAACTGCGGCGGCAGTGCTGATTTGTGATGGTGTGTCATTGATGCTGACAGATCAACAGTTCAGAGGCCTATACCAAAAATCGTCCATTAGAGAAAGATTCTTCAGGCAAGGACATTTCTGGGATCCATGTGATGTCAGGTGAACACCCCTTTAGGAGACCTTCGGTTAGGAGACCTTTGGAGACCTTAGGTTTAGAATAAATGAAGAGTTCATATGCAAAAAACCCCTAAGTGCTTTTTCAGAAAATAATCTTAATTCATTTTAATTTAATACAAAGCTATCAAAATTCTGTATTTTTTTATTTTATTTATGTAATATAACTATTTATATGTATTATCAAGTACATAAATGTAAACCAAACCAATGACAGGGTTCTCTAAAAATATAGAAGTGCAGGTCTTCAGAAATGGAGTTAGGGGGTTTTGCATCTGAACTCTTCAAATGGAGTTCCCTTGTATTGGCGATGGCAGTAGCGCACAGCTTGTGCAAGCCACCATCAAACATCACAAACTCAGAAGAAGAAGAAGAAGGGGACAATGGCCCCTTAGGAGACCAAAGTTGAGCACACTCTTTTGCATTGGGTGGGCGGAGTTCGGAGTATCTTTATCCACTTAAGAAAATCTTTGCCTACTACCAGAGAACCTCTAACAGGGAGAAGGCTCAGTCTCATTGGTTCCCATTGTAGCCAGTTAGCTTTGCGTTCATACTGCAGTAACGAGCGTGGGCCAGTCCTTCATGTGGGAAAATGTATGGAATGGAAAGGGGAACCCATGCTAAATACATTGCTACTGCGATTTCCAGTCACAAATATCATCAACAAAACATTCCTGGTAAGCACTATGACTGTTGTTTAACAATAGGCTGTATTGACAAATCGTTCAGGTGTGTAGTTTTACAGCAGGTTAGAAGATTTCAACCTGTACTCGCTAGCATCGCGCTAATGTTTATGGGTTTGGCCCCATAAAAATTGAGCTTTGTGACCCAGTATATAATAATCTAGTGGCGCAAAAGAATCGAAACGCTACTCAAATGGGGTCTTATTATTTCTAGCTTCGAACTTAATATTAATATTTCAGGACAAAAAAATATAAAAAATCACAAAAATTATAATGGTAAAAAACTCCATTGACACCCATTCATTTTGCACTGTCCCGTGGTTAGGGTTAGCCAATTGTGGCTAACAGGAAGTTCCGTGAGTGAACAGCCCCTGCTACTACTAAGAGACTGGCTCAGGAGTAAGCCAGGTTAACTTAATAGGTAAATCATCTAATAGAAGAGCCTGGAGTTCTCAGAAAATGAGGACTCTATGCTCTTCTATGAGATGATTTACCTCTTAACTTAACCTGGGGTGCTTTTCTCGAAAAGCGTACTTGTTAACAACTTGGGTTGTTGTCAATGGGAAATTGCACTGCAAACAAAAAAGTAGCTAACATAGTTAGCAACTATGGTTTCGAGAAATGCACCCCTGGTTTACTCCTGAACCAACTTCTTAGCATACCCCCCTTATCTGTACAGTGTAGCTGAGCTGCAGCCATTGAAGTTTATCACTGGAGCAAACAAACACATCCACACATGACCTGATCGTCCGACAGTGCTACCTGTGATCTCTATCTATGTCTGTGGAGGTAGCACAGCACTCAGTCAACCTTATGCTTTCATGTTGTTACATAAATGTGCTTGGTACATTTATTTTGGTTGCCATAGTGAAAGTATCAATGTCGGTTGGTACCAAAACCAATTCTGTGAATCATATGAAGTCTGAGGTGCATTCTTACGAAATAACATATTCAGATAACGTTAAACAGCCATTCCATGTAACTACACATTAAGCCTATACGTTTCACAACCCACCCCACTCCACGGAATATCCTAGATTTATTGAATTTACCAATAAAGTGAACGAATGAACAACTATGCTGAGCACATTATATTATTTACGGAATGATTGGTAGCATGGTAAGAGTTGCTTCAAAAAGAAATACAAGCCACCCCCCCCCCCCCACCACCACCACACACACACACGCACACGCACACACACACACACACACACACACACACACACACACACACACACACACACACACACACACACACCCACACTGTCATTGGAGCTGCACCCCTGAAAGACAGAATGCATCTAGCCAGCGGGCCTTTTGGAAAAACACACTTAGCCATAGGAGTTATACTCTCCCCGAGTATTATGTTACCCTATCGATCGCAGCCCTCGGCCGCTTGCGTGGCAAAGGCTGTGGAGAAGTGCTGGTGCTGAAGCCCATGCAGTAACTCAAGCAGCCCTTTGTCATCCTCTACTCTGCATCTGTGTATATCTCACTCTCCTTTGTATGTAGCTGAGCTGGGCTGGCCTGCCTTACTCCATGCATAAATGCTCGATACTCAAGCTTCCTGCGCTAGGTCTTGATGTTATGAAATTAGGCTATGTTACGATCGCTCCCAGAGTAATCTTTTTTTAAGACTAATATTTGTGTGTGTGTGGTGTGTGTGTGTGTGTGTGTTTGAGTGTGTGTGTGTGTGTGTGTGTGTGTGTGTGTGTGTGTGTGTGTGTGTGTGTGTGTGTGTGTGTGTGTGTGTGTGTGTGTGTGTGTGTACTTTATCATGTGAACCCCAAACAATTTGCGTTGTGCAGCAGCTTGCAGAGCTGGTATGTGAATGTGGGAATCTGTATATGTGTATGCACCGGTATGTTTGTAGTGTATGTGTATTTTGAAAGTGCTTTGAGTCTACTTCATAGTTGTGATACTGCATTATATAAATACATGTTCTATTGTATTGCATTGTATTGTATTGTATTGTATAAAAGGAGAAATGCCAGTGTCTTGTCGATATGAGCTACGTAACCTATCAGGCTGAGCTACAACACCAGTCCAACTCACTAGACAGCTCCCCCATCTGTCTCTCCATGCCTTGTAGCTGGGCTGAGCTGCACGACGCATAGCAGAAAAGCCAATGTCTTGTCGTTACCATCGAGATGAGCTGATAAGTACGGTGCGTCCTTTGCACATCATATCGACTCTATACTATATAGTGTATGTATCTGTTATCTCTTGACTTGCAGAAGCAGGGTTGAGCTGCCCAGTGCATATCAGTATAGCCCTGTATCATTGGTATAGCCAGTGTCTTGTGGATAGGAGCTACTATGCATACCTGTCCTGCTGAGATAGAAAGATGGTATACGGTACTCTACACCAGTTGTTTTCAAAGTGGGGGCCACGAGGGGGTGCTAACGGGGCCGTGGCATGTTATCAGGAAAAGTATAGGGAAAACACAATAAATAATTGAATAAATTGAATATGTTACACCAAAATAAAACAAAGATAAGCTGATCAATATTTCAATTAATTAGGAACTGTGTTATAATCTAATACATCTCTGAACATTACTGCTATTATCCTTACTGTTTTACGTATATAGGTCTATATTTCCCAGTGGGACACTGATTCATATACCTAGACTGGTTGTGAATGGGGGTGCACAGAGAAAAAAATGTAAGGGGGGCTTTGGCTGCAATCTACCGCTATGGGGGGCCTTGCCATGGTAAATTTTGGGAAACCCTGCTCTACACCACTCTCATATGTATCTAGAGTTCTCCTTGACTTGTAGCAGCAGTGTTGTGTTGTGTTGTGTTGTGTTGTGTTGTGTTGTGTTGTGTTGTGTTGTGTTGTGTTGTACTGTATTGTATTGTATTGTATTGTATTGTATTGTGTTGTGTTGTGTCATGTGGTGTGGTGTGGTGTGGTGTGGTGTGGTGTGGTGTGGTGTGGCGTGGTGTTGTGTGGTCCGGTGTTGTATGGTATTGTGTGGTGTGGTGTGGTGTGGTGTGGTGTGGTGTGGTATTGTGTGGTGTGGTGTCTTGTGTGGTGTGATATTGTGTGGTGTGGTGTGGTGCTGCTTTGTGCTGTTTTGCTCTGTGCATGATAGGCAAGGCAATGTGAGCTATCCAAACCATCCAGCTGAGCTACAAAGCCATTACTACACAATACAGTAAAGCCCCCAGGGGTTGGTAAGGGCTCATTTCGACAAAGCAGTTCCATTTCAACAGAAAAAGCTGTAGCTATAGTCTCGTGGTCTGCTGCAGATGGTCTGTGTGTGTGTGTGTGTGTGTGTGTGTGTGTGTTAGTGTTGTGGGTGTGTTCAAGGCGTGTTTAATAATTGATAATGGGAGTCCGCTTGTAAGCAGTACATGGTGTGTAGGTGCACACATTGTAGTGTTATCCCAACCCAGAGTGCTGCATACATGCACGCCATTATCTATGTGGATCGACATATCAGTTTCGTTTAGAGCGTACTTGAGTACTATGAATAGCAATAAACATTATGTATTAAGCACAACAATACCTCTTTAATGTATGTCCTCTACAAGTCTTCTGTTGTCCAGTCTTGCACTTTAAATGTCTGTATGAGCACTGTCTATGTCCATACTGTCTTAAGTCCATGTATAAGTACTGTCTATGTCTATACTGTCTATGTCCTTACCTAGATTAGTCTATGTCTGTATGGGAAAGCAAGAAATGTAATTTCAAATTCTTTGTATGACCAGTGCATGTAAAGAAATTGACAATAAAACCTACTTGACTTGACTTGACTTGACTTGACTATT
>NC_085866.1:19129814-19177314 GCF_034702125.1 Engraulis encrasicolus | reverse complement strand
GTTGCGTGTTGCTGTCGCAGGTTGCATATACAGACAAATGATGTTGCTCTCACTACCTACAAGAGCTTGCCATCTCCTCATAGTGTGGGGATGCAGGTGCATGTTACTATCATTACAAAGGTGCATGCATACCGTAACTACTGTGAATTGAAGGTGCATAATGCCCTACAAAGGCAAAGTGCAGTAACTACATATTTTGTCACATTTGATTTTAGACTGAAAATAGTCTTCACTACACCTCCTTTGTCTTGTGACAAAGCCTAGTGGTCCAAAGGTGTCCCATTATAGAGATATTGCCTTGTCAAATTTGCAGTAAGTACAATATCCAACCTAATACCAAGGCTTTGAAGCCATTTTTCTCAGTTTCAATGTTGGCATAGTTACTGCACTTTGCCTTTGTAGGGCACTCTGGGTATGGGTGTACTGTATAAATAGCTTGCATTACTATAGTGTTAGGCTAGAGGGAAAATCATTATTGGACGGGTGTTTAGGTATATAGGCCTACCTATATTAGGTGTATAAGTACATACATTACTATATTGCGTAGGAGTGTTGGAAAATATACAGTATATAGCAATTGGCTGTGTAGATACATAGTTTATTATGCTTGGATACACATACATTACAATATGCAGTATTGCACTAAATTGTGTAGGTACACATTACTGTAATGCAGGGGATGGAAGTGCTTTGTAGGTCCATTACTATCTTTCATGGGTCTAGGGATGCGCATTACTACTTGTATTGCACTGGCCTGTGCGTGGACATGTGTTCATTACTGGTCTACACTATGTATATACTGTACAGGTAGGTATACAGTACATTAGGGCTGCAAGATATCAAAAAAAAAAATCGATAACAGTATGCAATACCTAATAACAGATAACTCAAACGATATTTAAACAATATTTAGAAATATAGCAGAGTGTTTTTTCTTGTCACTAATTTGTCGGTCTGTGTTTGGTCATGATGGACTTCTTGTGCATTTGTTGGTATTCAGCTAGTGATTGGACTACACAGAAATGTTTTACTTGATTGCGATACGCATATCGCCACTCTTGATATTGCGATATCAATACATTTTTTATATATTGTGCAGCCCTACAGTACATGCTGCATTGGATGGAGATATACTCATTCCTGGTGAGTGGGGGTCTAGGTATACACATGGCACACGATATTGGTATATTCGTTCCAATATATTAGACAGGTCCATGTGCGTGTATTTATTACGAAAATGCACGGAATGGAGGTAAGCTATGTTAATTACTGGTGAGTGGGCGGATACAGTACTGTAGGGAGCGATATATATACACGGTGGGGGATTTAGGTATTTTCATTGCTGTATTGCAGTAGATGTAGATATATCCGTGGTAATTGAGGGTCTGTATTTACTGTAGGTATACATATGATGCGGGATGGAGTTATACCTTATTCATTACTGTTTTGCACTGGTCTGTGTACGTACATTGTAGGTACAGTATATTCATCACTGGTGACAAGGGGTCTATGTAGGTATCACCTGCCATGGGATGTAGATCATTACTGTATTGCATTGGCCTGTGTACATGTACAGTACAGTAGGTATATTCATTAGTGGTGAGTGAGACTGACCCAGATGAGCAGCGAGTGTAAGGTCTCCATGACTTTCCAGTGCACTGCCCATCTGTTCAACTGCCAGAGGTCAAACTGTAACTGGATACTTTGTGTGTGTGTGTGGCATATACTGTATGTGCCGTGTGTGTGTGTGTGTGTGTGTGTGTGTGTGTGTGTGTGTGTGTGTGTGTGCGCGTGTGTGTGTGTGTGTGTGTGTGTGTACGCTCACATGTGCGTATGTGTGTGTGTGTGCGTGTGTGTGTGTGTGTACGCTCACATGTGCGTATGTGTGTGTATGTGCGTGTGTGCGCATGTGTGCGTGTGTGTGTGTGTGTGTGTGTGTGCGTGTGCGTGTGTGTTATGTGTGTGTGTGTGCGCACACGTGTGCGTGCGTGCGTGCGTGCGTGTGTGTGTGTGTGTGGTTGGAGAGGGTGGTGGTGGTGATGGGTGTTGTTGTTGCTGTACAGTTTGTGTGTGTGTTTGTGTCCACGTGCCTGCGTGTGTGCCTGCATGTGGGTATTGTTTCCTGTGTACAGTAAGCAGTTTGGGAGAGTTGAGGGTTCAAGGAGCTTGCAGAATGCTTACATCGGGATTAACCTTGGACATATAGGAGTCAGCTCTCTCTTTTTCTTTTCCCTTTCTCTCTAGTTCCCTCTCTTCCTCTCCCTTCTTTCTCTCTTTCCTTGTCTCTCTTACTGTCACTGTAGCTGTGACCTCTGTTCTGCTCTATTAGCGTTAGGTCACCAACACCCCCATCATCCTCTCTATTCATTTGACACCCTCCCCTGACACACACATCACAGCCACCCCCTCTCGCCATCAGTAAACTGACAGGATAGTGAGCCCATCTCTTTGCTCCCCTCCTCCTCGCCTCCTCCTCCTCCTCCTCTTGTCTGAGGGTAAGGGTTCTGAAGATCCTTGCACAAGTTTGTTACATTGGCTATGTTTACATTATGTTTTTAATTCAGAATTGATCAATCAATTAATTAATGACTATACTATTAATTAAATAGTTCAGTCGAGTTCACATTACAGCATTGAGTTTTATTCTGAATCATGTTTGTAAATTGAGTTAATTCCTAGTTAAATCTTCCATGTAACTGAGGCCACTGACCCGTACCTGCCCACCTATCCATTTTCTATCAGTTACCTAACGCGATGTTCGCCCCCCACCCCTCCTCCTCCCCCTGCTCCTATGTGGAGGGTTCACGCAAGGGCCCTAAATTAACCTCTTTCATCACCAGCCAAAATGGCTAGTAGATGTTAATCTGGCTAGCGAAACACACACTCACTAATGGATGAAAGAGGCTAGTAAGTTGGTCTTTTCTACCAGCCAATTTTCACCAGCATTTGGCCGGTTGGCTGGTGTTAATTAGAGACCTGGTTCAGACAATTCCTACTCAAGTGTCCTCTATTCTGACCTGATAGGACCCCCGCACCCCCTCTGTCTCCATCTCGTCAATCCCCAACAAATCCCACTCTGATAGCCTCCCACCTCCTTTTATCAGAGCACTGAATTGATGTTTGGTCCATCTCCCCTCTCCTCGGCACAGGGGTCAGCTGGATCCTAAACCCCTGGATTCTGACCTGAAACAGCCTCCCCGACCCCTACCTGGCTCTCTCTATCAGGACATTGACAGACTATTTGGCTTATCTGTCCTATTCCTTCTTTTCTGTCAACACTTGTTCCAGGTCATGTTAAGATTGTCTACCTAAACTGACGGAGTATGTTTTCTGCACATGGTCTGTCCCAACTCACAGAATGTCTTTTTGCACAATTACCTTTTTACATTTTTTACATTACATTACATTACATTACATATTTACATTTTCACATTTTTTTATCTTTACTATTTTTATTTTTATTTTCCCCTCCCTGACTACAGTATTCCTGTGTTATTTGTGTCTTGAAATGCCCATGTGCGCATTTGTTTATTTGTGTATTTATGTAAGCTACTGGATACCTGAATTTCCCCCTGGGGATTAATAAAGTTACTCTACTCTACTTTTCTCTCCTTTGCCTTCTCTAAATCCCTACTCCTCCCCCCTCTTTACAGCTAAGCCAATTTCTATACGACACTAGACCCTCATATTCCGACCCAAAAAAATCCGCCCTCTCTCTGTCTCTGTCTTTCTCTCTCTCTCTCTCTGTCCCTCCCTCCCTTTCTTGATTACCTCTCTCTCTTTAGGGTTAATCCAATTCCTTATGTGATAAACTCTCTACTCTATCAGTAAGCTGTTCTCTTCTGTCTGTAGTTTAGCTGATTCCTACGCAAGTAGACCATCTGATTCTGACCTAAAACACAACTCTCTTCCTCTCTCTCCCTCTCTCTCTCTCTCTCTCTCTCTCTCTCTCTCTCTCTCTGTCTTTCTCTCTCTCTCTCCCTTCAGGGTTCAGCCGATTCCTATGTGAGTAGACCGTCTGATTCCGACGTGTCCCTGGAGGAGGACAAGGAGGCGTCTCGGCGTGAAGCCGAGCGCCTAGCCCAGCAGCAGCTCGACCGGGCCAAGGTACACTGGGGTACACACAAGTGTGTGTGTGTGTGCGTGCGCGTGTGTGTGCGTGTGTGACAAGGTGTATGAGCCTAGCTGTACGTTTGGAGGAGGGGCCCTCTGAAATTACAACAAAAACACTTAAGTGTTGATTTTGTGTCAACATGTTTGATTGATAGCTTTACATTGCCCATTATAAATATCCACAGCCTTGTTGGGTTGAACCAACTTACAAAGATCCATGAGACATGTTGCCTTCATTTTATTAATGCTCAGCATCTTTTACTTTGATGCGGCGTATGTATGTGAATTCCTTCCCCCTTTAATATTCAGAGGAGGACAGTATGCTGTCTCCTTTACTGTAAATTATCTTCTCGGCACCACACACACACACACACACACATTATGGGGACAGATGGCGGCTGCCTACAGATGGCAGGTGCTTACGGTGCTGGTTTTTAATGTGCTGTTTACTGCGCAGACCAAACCTGTAGCGTTTGCCGTCAAGACCAACGTGAGTTACTGTGGGGCCCTGGACGAGGACTGTCCTGTCCAGGGAGCGGCCATCAACTTCGAGACCAAAGAATTCCTCCACATCAAAGAGGTGAGAGAGAGAGAGAGAGTCGCATGCACACACGCAGACGTGCGCGCGCACACACACACATGTGCACACACGCATGCACGCACACACACAAATGCACGCACACACAACTTTGACTATGCAATGGGCAGCATGACTATTGAAGCTTCAGTCCGTAATCAGCTTCTAGAGTTATTTGTTTCCAATAGAGATGTACAGGATCCAAGATCCGGTTCCGGATCCGGCAGGATAATAGGGTTTTTTCAGACTATCCGGATCCGGTTCCAGGATCCAGGATCCGGTAGCCAAGGCTTTTAAGTCAAAATAGTTTGAGCCAACGTGATAAAAAGGGCCCACTTGTGTGAGTAGGCTATGTGTTTCAACCCTTTCGTAGGATCCGGTATCCGGTTCCGGATCCGGCAGGATCTTAAGCAGTGGATCCGGTATCCGGCAGGATCCTAAAAATCAGGATCCGGTGCATCTCTAGTTTCCAACCATTCAGTAGTCCCTTATTCGTATTTACTCAGGATTCACTATGTTACTACAACATTACGTTAAGGATAGTGGCCAACGAGGTGTCCCGATATCAAGCTATAACTCAAAGTGTAACTGCCTAATTCAGACAACATTCACACAACAATGAATGAATACCATTTACCTAAAAGAGCTGAGAGAGGCACACAATGTAGATATTCAATGTATTTATGTACTTGTACTATGATCAGAAACATGGGTTTAGAAGTTACGGTAACACTTTATTTTAGGGATACATCTATTAGCACTAATACGTAGTACAATGTTAATGCCTGCATAAGTAACTTGTAAGGCATGTACTAAGCAAACGCTAAGGCCTACTAGGTCCTTACTAAGGTTAAATTGTTAATAAATCCCTTGTTGTGCATGAACAAGACATTTGCGAATACATGCCTAACAAATGTTTCATTTTGCTTTGTACATGTCTTACTTATACAGTTACTTATACAGGGACATTATATGTATTAGTGCTAATAGATGTGTCCCTAAAATAAAGTGTTACCGAAGCTACTATAGTATCTCATATTTCTTTGAGTCATTTACTGCACTGCGTTCCCACTAGGGAAGGAAATGAATACCATTTACCAGTCAAATAGCGTATTTCATTATTGTTATTAATAATAACTGGGTCAAGGTCATTATTTATGTTTCATGTGGCCCACACACTTACCTTAGGAATGTTTAATGTGATAGTAGCTATTACAGTATGTGAAGCTCCTAAAATACAGATTTGCCATGCCAGACTCTGAACAACGGTAAATTGTGCCGTGGAGTTTAACCCATTGACGCCTAAGGAACTTGCAAAAAAAGGTGCTGAATCCCTGAGACCTTTTTAGGAAAAGCTACCATCGGCCTATAAAAAACCTAAATATCTCAGCTTCTGAAGCACATAAGTTGCATTCAAATACTAAGACCCTCATCTTTCATTAGAATGTGTTCATTCATCTCAAACAAACAGGGATTTTTAATAAAGTTGTCTCAAGTCTTATGAGCCTGAATGTTGCGCAATGGAGCTCCAGGCGCCAGGGCCAATGTTGCGCAACGCAACATCAGGCATCAATGGGTTTAAAGGTGAAAGTGTAGCCAGTGAAGTGAAACCAAATATCTAAACAAGTACCACACGAGCACCTGCAGTGACACTGTCCCTGTGCCAGACTTAAGAGGGGTCAGTCTTTAACACTGATGACTGAGGCCAGACCTGACTTAGTCATCGGTAAATGGAGACAAAGCCTGGAGCCACATGCACACGCACACACACACACACACACACATACACACACACACACGCACGCACACACACACACACACACACACACGCACACACACACACACACACACACACACACACACAACACTCCACACACACACACACACAACACACACCAAGCACAGTCCAAGCAACTAAACTGCACTAAACTGCACTCACACCTGCAGGTAGCATGTGTCGGCTATGGACTTGCCCATATTTCCATATATCCTCTTCTCCAGGAAACACACTCAAGCCTTTAATATTAATTCATATTATTGTCAGGCTTGCATTTAATAATAATATTGTCATGCTAGCATTTTTTGAAATGAAGGTGACTCCACCTTGGTTTGACTGCACTGTGACGTGCTGTTGTAGAGTTGTGATAATATCTGGTTATGGAGTATGTTGATGTTATGCTGTAATAACACATGCATATGAGTATCAAATGATGCTAAGGCCAGTGTTCTATGCTGTGCCGTTGTATAGCAATGGCCACTGTAACATGTTGATAATTCAGAATTAAATAGTTCTGTCGGGTTTCCATACTTAGCACTTGTGAAGTGTTTACATTGTGTTTTCAAAGCAGAATGATGTAAGCTTTTTTTTTTTAGAATTAAACTTAGTTAATTCTGAATTAAATGTCTCATGTAAACGAGGCCATTGACTGGTTATGGGTGCATATAAGGCTGCTGTGCTGTACCATGATACTCCAGTATAATAATTACTGGTAATGGGAACATATTACCACTTGGTGTGATGCTAAGGCCACTGCTGGCATTTTGCAGAAGTATTACAATTACTGGTGGATCAGTGTATCACCTGCAATGTATTATTCTTGTGGTGTTGCAGAATACTATTGCAAGACTGGCAATGGCGGGTTATGGGAATATGTTGTTGCAGAAGTATAACAATGACTGGTGGATTGGTATTACTGTGTTTTTGTTGGTATTGCAGAAGTATAACAATGACTGGTGGATCGGGCGCCTGGTGAAGGAGGGAGCAGACATTACGTTCATCCCTAGCCCAGTCAAACTAGAGGCCATGAGGATCAAACAGGAACAGAAAGCTGCCCAGAGGTGGGACTCTTACGTGTGTGTGTGTGTGTGTGTGTGTGTGTGTGTGTGTGTGTGTGTGTGTGTGTGTGTGTGTGTGTGTGTGTGTGTGTGTGTGTGTGTGTGTGTGTGAGTGTGTGAGTGTGTGTGTGTGAGTGTGAGAGAGAGAGAGAGAGAGAGAGAGAGAGAGAGAGAGAGAGAGAGAGAGAGAGAGAGAGAGAGAGAGAGAGAGAGAGAGATTGTGATATTACTGGAAAGATGTACTAATTGTAGCCGACTGAGTGTGATCTTTAAATTGGTAATGGGAACTGATGTTACTAAATACTGCATGAGGACGAATCTGCACAAGAGACGGAACCATCTAGCACTATAAGGAGGAGTTGATAAATAGTGTCAGTTAGTAGTAGCTGGATTAGAAGTGATGTCTTTCTAAACTCCAGAAAGTCTAATATTTATTAGCGACAGTGTTAAAATTAGGCCTTTTAGACAACATAACAAATTAAGGTCTGGTATTGCACTGCAGTAGCAGACAGCATTAGGATCATATCTGGTATTAGCAAGTCGCCGAATATAAACTGAGAATTGAAGAAGAGGGAGGGTCATCAACAGCCCTTTGTGCTCAACTTCTGAATGCAGCCTGGGACTTTTCATATTTGCTCCAATAGTGATGCATTATGTTGTTCTATCTGAGCAAAATGTTTTTTGTTTTGTTGCTGTAACGACATGTCCTATAGGAACGTGTATAATAGTAGTCAGTAGCTGTAATCTTTGCTGTAACTGCTTGCTGCCCTGCAGGAAAGCTGTTGCTTCATCTGGCGGCTGGAGATCCACCCCTCCCTCTGCAGGTGAGGTGCATGCTGGGAGAGGAGCATTGTGTTGGGGTTGGGTGAATTCTTATGTCTGGAAAAGAGTCATGTGTTTGGATTGGGTATATTTATTATACTGGAAAAGGAGTTCTGTATTGTGCTTGGGTGTATTGTCACAATGGCATCAGAGATGTCAGAGATGTCTAACTGGACTTCTGTCTAGAGCTTTTAGATGTTTTGTCTCTTCAACTGGGAGCCTTTTTCAGTTCTAATTCTAATATGGAAACCAGAATCAGACAGAGAATTCTGATTGCCACATCAGAATTTGAACTGAGAAATTCTTGCAGTGAAGAGAGGAAATGAGTCCAATTACCCAAAACTTACCTCTTTTAATTAAGATGATTTGGATGTAACATGCTTCTCAGACATCAGACATGTTATTCCTGGTTTCTGGAATTATAAAAAAAAAAGTCACAGATTTTATCTAATCAGCTGTGAATCCGACAGGTGTTCTCAAGACGGTTAGATCAGAGAGTCAGTTTTAGAGGTAATGTGAAATGTGACAGGGTGACTTTCTGCCTAGGAACGGGCTTTGTGTTCTGATGATGACCTGATGTCCGATTTGGCATGAGGGCTAGGTAGCGTTGAAATTGTTATTACAGATACCGGTAGGGCTCTAAATTAACACCAACCAACCTGCAAAATAGCTGGTGAAAATCCAGTATGGCTGGTGGAAAAGAGAGCAGCCACTTTGACCCAGTGTGTGTTTAGCTAGTAAGATTAACTTCTACTAGCCACTTTGGCTGGTGATGAAAAAAAGTTCATTTAGAACCCTGCCGGTACGTTAGGTAATAGCATTGAAAAATGTATAGTAAGCGTCCCTGATTTTTTTATTTTGCAATCTGAAAGAATAGATGCTGTGATGAGACTTGGTCTGATTATGTAAATCTCCTGAGTGTTTATTCTTTTGTTCTCGAAAGCCAAACAGAAGCAAAAGCAGGTAAGTTTGAGCTGTGTGTGTGTGTGTGTGTGTGTGTGTGTGTGTGTGTGTGTGTGTGTGTGTGTGTGTGTGTGTGTGTGTGTGTGTGTGTGTGTGTGTGTGTGTGTGTGTGTGTGTGTGTGTGTGTGTGTGTGTGTGTGTGTGTGTGTGTGTGTATGTGTGTGTTTACATGTATGCTTGTGTGTGCGCGTGCGTGCATGCATGCATCCGAGCGTGCGTGTGTGTGAGAGAGAGAGCGAGAGGGAACATGCCTAGCTCATAACCATCCACTATCATTTGCCTCTTCGCAGTGTAGAATGTTTCAATATTTCTCATGTACACAGTCAAAGTGGCCATATGTGAATCTGTCTACCGCACTGAGGCTGTAAAAAATCGTTTAATAAGAAGGAATCCATGTGGTGGTTATCTGTTATCCGCAGACGGAGCATGTACCACCATATGACGTGGTGCCATCCATGCGGCCAGTGGTGTTGGTGGGTCCCTCTTTAAAAGGATATGAGGTAGGCTAAGCCCCATGCTAAGTCCCATACTAAACCTGATGCAACAGCAACACAGTAACACTGTTAAACTGACACTCTGGTAGTCGAATTTAACACTCCTGGTGTTGGCTCTACACTCTTAAGTGTTCATTTAACACGGCAAAGTGTGCTGTGCATCATTTCGCTATGGCGTCCTGTCAGTGAAGCTGCATATATCTGTGGGTGCACATACATGTATGCATGGGAGCGTTTGTGTGTCTGTGGGTAGTCTATACATATATGTATGCATGGCTGCATGTCTATGTGTGTGGATGTTCAGATAGGATCTGCACACAGTACAACACACCTACCGTTTGATCCTGTTGTGTTTATGTCTGCTTGTCAGTGCTCATGCCTGTGTGTGTTTATGTGCATACGAATATGTGTATGCGTGCTTATGTTTGCGTGATTGTATGTATGCATATGTGTGCTTGTCCGTATCTTTGTGTAATGTAGAAGTGTGTTTGTGTGTCTGCGTGTGTGTGCGCATGCTCGTGTTCCTGCATACAAGTGTGTGTTTGTGAAAAATTCATGCGCTGCGCTCCACAGAAACGCTTCAGAAATGTTTCACAGTCATACGTCAGCCTGCTCTCTCCCTCCCTGCCTCCTTCTCTCCTTCTCTAACTCTCTCCCTTCATCACTCTCTCTATCTCTCTTTCTGTGTATGCCTCTCCCTTTCTCTTTCCTTCTCTTCCTCTCCCTCCCACTCTCTCTGTCTCTACATCTCTCGATCTCCGTATCTCTCTCTCTCTCTCTCTTTCTCTCTCTCTCTCTCTCTTTCTCTCTCTCTCTCTCTCTCTCTCTCTCTGCCAGTGGGGAGAGGCAAGAGCAGATTCTCTCTGTTCTCCGAGACATCTATTCTCATTGCCAGTCTAAATTAAACCGCTCCTCCTCCTCCTCCTCCTCCTCCTCCTCCTCCTCCTCCTTCACCTCCTCCTCCTCCATCTTCACCTCCTCCTCCTCCTCCTCCTCCCCCTCATCCTCCCCCTCTGTCATCTCCCCCGTCCATGCAAAACACATTAAACTTTCACTACTCCCCTGCCAATGCCCTGTGCTGTGCTGTGCTGTGCTGTGCTGTGCTGTGCTGTGCTGTGCTGTGCTGTGCTGTGCTGTGCTGTGCTGTGCTGTGCTGTGTTGTGCTGTGCTATGACATGCTGTGTCGTTCTGAGCTGTGCTGTGCTATACCATAATGCTTTGTGCTGTGCTTTGCTGAGCTGAGCTGTGTGTTATGTGTGCTATGATGCTGTTCTGCTTGACTGTGCTGTGCTGTGCTGTGCTGTGCTGTGCTGTGCTGTGCTGTGCTGTGCTGTGCTGTGCTGTGCTGTGCTGTGCTGTGCTGTGCTGTGCTGTAGTGTGCTACCCTGCTGTGTTGTTCTACTATGCTGTTCTGTACTGTGCTGTTCTGTACCGTGATGTGTCTGTGCTGTACTGAGCTGTAGTGTGTTCGCTGCCATGCTGTGCTTTTCTTTGATGTGCTATTCTCGACCTTCTCACATATACTAAAGAACAAGGTCACAGGTAACACTTTATAATAAGTACCCCTTTTTAGGCATTACTTAAGGGTTAGTTAAGCCTTATTTTACCATTAGTTAACCCTTAGTGAATCACGAGTTAATCATTATCTAAGCATTATTTCTCATTTCCGAACTATTATCTACTACCGTTAGTAAATGGTTAGTGTGTGCTGATGTAACGGTTCGCTAAGCAAAGTTAAACCTTAGTTAAGCCTTATTTTTAACATTAATTAACCCTTAGTGAATCACAAGTAAGTCGTTATGTATGTGTTATTTCTCATTTCTTAACCATTAACTAATACCGTTAGTAAATGGTTAGTGTGCGCTGATGTAACTACTCGCTAAACAAAATTAAGCATTAGTTAACCCTTAGTGAATCACGAGTCAGTCATTAAGTATTTCTGTGAAATTATTAAGTACTGTTAATTAATCATTCGTCTATGGTGATTTAACTTTCTGATAAGCATTAGTAAACCATCATTAAAATGTCTGATAACCTACCTTTATTTATGAAAAAACATTATCTCTTTGTTGTCTCCTACCACCTAACCATTAACAAGTACTATTAGGCATGTATGGTAACGGTTTGTAAACTCTTGCTTTAGCATCAGTGAAGTCTTATTTAACCCTTTTGTAATGGTTAGTGTGTGATGTTAGTGTGTGCCTAGGCCTAAGTTGAGGCTCATGCGACTGCCCCTCATGGATGTTTCTGGACATTAAACAAATGACTTGTTTAAGCGTTGCTTATGCATTATCAAGGAATTACGAACCATTACTTAAGTATATCTGGGGAACTGATCTAAAGTGAAAACCTGTTATGGCTTTACAACACATTAACGAATGACTTGATAAGCATTGCTTATGCATTACCAAGAAGTTTCAACGCAATAATAACGCATATCTGGGAACTTTTTAAGTGAAAACCTATCCATACTTTCCAAAACATTAACAAATGACTTGATAAGCATTGCTTGTGCACTATCAAGGATGTATAACCCATTACTTAAGTATAGTATCTGGGGAACTGATCTAAAGTGAAAACCTTTCCATGCTTTCCAAAACGTTAACAAATGACTTGATAAGCATTGCTTATGCATTACCAAGAAGTCACTACTCATTACTAACGCATATCTGGGGAACTTTTTAAGTGAAAATCTCACCATGCTTTCCAAAACATTAACAAATGACTTGATAAGCATTGCTTATGCATTATCAAGGATTTATAACCCATCACTTAGGTATATCTGGGGGACTGTTCTAAAGTGAAAACCTTTCCATGCTTTCCGAAACGTTAACAAATGACTTGATAAGCATTGCGTAAGCATTATCAAGAAGTTTCAACGCATTAATAACTCATATCTGGGGAACTTTTTCTGTGAAAATCTTTCCATGCTTTCCAAAACATTAACAAATGACTTGATAAACGTTGCTTATGCATTATCAAGGAGTTACAACTCATTACTTAAGTATATCTGGGGAACTGATATAAAGTGAACACATTTCCATGCTTTACAAAACGTTAACAAATTATTTGTTAGGCATTTCTTATGCATTATCGAGAAGATTCAACGCATTACTAACGCATATCTGGGGAACTTTTTCAGTGAAAATCTTTCCATGCTATCCAAAACATTAACAAATGAGTTAATAAGCATTGCTTATGCTTTTATCAAGGATTTAAAACCCATTAGGCCTACTTAAGTAGGCCTATATCTGGGGAACTTCTCTGAAGTGAAAACCTTTCCATGCTTTCCAAAACGTTAACAAATGACGTGTTAAGCATTGCTTATGCTTTATCAAGGAGTTACAACTCATTACTTAAGTATATCTGGGGAACTGATCTAAAGTAAAAACCTTTCCATGGTTTACAAAACGTTAACAAATGATTTGTTAGGCATTGCTTATGCATTAACAAGAAGTTACAACTCACTACTTGCGCATATCTGGGGAACTTTTAAATTGAAAACCTTTCCATGCTTTCCAAAATGTTAGCAAATGACTTGTTAAGCATTGCTTACGCATTATCAAGGAGTTACAACTCATTACTTAAGTATATCTGGGGAACTGATCTAAAGTGAAAACCTTTCCATGCTTTACAAAACGTTAACAAATGATTTGTTAGGCATTTCTTATGCATTATCAAGAAGTTACAACTCACTACTTGCACATATCTGGGGAACTTTTGAAGTGAAAACCTTTCCATGCTTTCCAAAACATTAACAAATGACTTGTTAAGCATTGCTTATGCATTATCAAGGAGTTACAACTCAATACTTAAGTATATCTGGGGAACTGATCTAAAGTGAAAACCTTTCCATGCTTTACAAAACGTTAACAAATGATTTGTTAGGCATTGCTTATGCATTAACAAGAAGTAACAACTCACTACTTTTAAAGTGAAAACCTTTCCATGCTTTCCAAAACGTTAACAAATGACTTGTTAAGCATTGCTTATGCATTATCAAGGAGTTACAACTCATTACTTAAGTATATCTGGGGAACTGATCTAAAGTGAAAACCTTTCCATGCTTTACAAAACGTTAACAAATGATTTGTTAGGCATTGCTTATGCATTAACAAGAAGTTACAACTCACTACTTGCGCATATCTGGGGAACTTTTAAATTGAAAACCTTTCCATGCTTTCCAAAACGTTAACAAATGACTTGTTAAGCATTGCTTACGCATTATCAAGGAGTTACAACTCATTACTTAAGTATATCTGGGGAACTGATCTAAAGTGAAAACCTTTCCATGCTTTACAAAACGTTAACAAATGATTTGTTAGGCATTAACAAGAAGTTACAACTCACTACTTGCGCATATCTGGGGAACTTTTAAAGTGAAAACCTTTCCATGCTTTCCAAAACGTTAACAAATGACTTGATAAGCATTGCTTATGATGAAATAACACATACATAACGACTTACTCGTGATTCACTAAGGGTTAATTAATGTTAAAAATAAGGCTTAACTAAGGTTTAACTTTGCTTAGCGAACCGTTATATTAGCACACACTAACCATTTACTAAAGGTAGTAGATAATAGTTAGGAAATGAGAAATAATGCTTAGATAATGATTAACTCGTGATTCACTAAGGGTTAACTAATGATAAAATAAGGCTTAACTAACCCTTAAGTAATGCCTAAAAAGGGGTACTTATTATAAAGTGTTACCAGGTCACATATATCAGATCAACCAAAGGACATGATCCCACCCCTCACCCACCCACCTTACCCACTGACAACCAGACGTCGTATTAAATAGAAGTAAAAGTAGGCCTACTCATACAGATGTAATTACAGCACTAGTAGTATGATATTACAAAGTTGAAACCATAATATCATACCACTAGTATTGTAATTACACCTGTAAGACTACTTTTACTTCAGCACCTCCCCAATTCTGTGCCATCACAGATAGCATTTTATTATCCTAAATAATAGGGTAATTATTTTAATACCCTAAACATTTATTACTCTTGTCTGACACCTGTGTTTATTGTTTTCAAATCTCACTTTAATACACTCTTTTGAGCTTCAGCCAGTGTGTATGAGCATGAGGTGACATGAGATAATTGCATTTGGCTTAATTCATTCCTTCAGAGAGATTTTGTTCTTTTTTCATTTCTGGTTTAGAATCGTCTACTCCATTCAGACGAAAATATAGCCTGTCAGTGTCATTTTAGTATAAACCCTCTCTGTAGGCTATAGTTGACATTCATTGTGGCTGAGCAGTGTCATGGATAACAGCCTAATTGTCACTTGTAATGAATTAGTAATTCCCCACGTATTAACTGTATATGTTGACCACCATGAAGCAAGTTTTGTCTGGGCTAGCCTAGGAGCTCTCCACACTGATTTAGATAGGAATTCAAATATATGTAGACAGGCGATAATATTATTAAATTCTACGATTCTTTACAAATATCAACATTAGCTATTACGTAACACACATCTATCTAGTGTAGCTTGTGATGTGAGAGTTATGTTATGTTCTCAAAACGATTGCCACTACATGATTCTATCGCATATTGCATATTATAAACATCAATTGAATAGGTTTGACTCCTTCATTGCTTGTCCATGCTCTACAGGTGACAGACATGATGCAGAAAGCTCTATTTGACTTCCTGAAGCACAGATTCGATGGGAGGTGAGAGCTACTGTATTTATTTCCCCTGTATGTATGTACAGAAATAAGGTGTCTAATGCCAAGGTGTATAGTGCTGAAAATGAATAATTGTAAGTTGCTTTGGATAAAAGCGTTGACTAAATGTAATGTAATGTAACGCAATGTAATGTAAAGAATGTACTTGCACTAATGAAGCGTGCACTTCTGGTCTTTTCCCTCTTGGGCAGAATCTCGATAACTCGGGTGACAGCTGACCTGTCTCTGGCTAAGAAGTCTGTCATCAATAAGAAGCCTATCATGAACAGCCGCTGCAGTCTAGGTGAGTTAGATACATTGCTTCTCATAACCCATGGCAAGCCAACACAGCAAATGCTTTGAACATACTTGTGAAATGTGCATATTGTAAATTGGTTAAAAAAAAAAGTTTAAAACTTAGTGTAATTTAAGGCTGGGATTTATCTACATAAGAGGCAACACTATGCACGTTACCCATGGTATCGCTTCGGCATGCACTCTATTACCGGTATGCAATTTAATGTGCAACTTGTTTGCTTAGCGTCACTGTCTATTGTCCCATGACTACTGGGTATCCGCTACTGTTTTACTGTCTGTGCATATTTACAAACCCCAACTCCGATGAAGTTGGGACGTTTGGTAAACAGTGAATAAAATCAAAATGCTATCATTTTCAAAACATTCAATCTATTCATTAGATGGAGAATAGTGAAAAGACAACATATTAAGTGTTAAAACCGAGAAAAAATATTGTTTTGGGGGACATATGTACTCATTTCTAATTTGATAAATCCAACACGTCTCAAAAGAGTTGGGACGGGGATCAGTGAAATTTAGTAAACATCCAAATAAGATAAAACAACAAAGAAGAACATTTCAAAATGAATTGTACTGACGGACAATATAGGTGTCCAGGTATAAGATCATCACAGAGAGGCTGAGTCACTCAGAATTAAAGATGCAAAGGGAATAATTACCATAGTTATTACATACATTTTTGAATTCCCTTTGATTTACCACGATTGAGTGTATGTAAGACATATTTTTGTTAATAAAATCATTGTATAGGTTCATGACATCATGAAATATATATTGGCTGTAGTCTCACTCTAATTCCTGGAGTGCTAGAGCTATTGAAAATTGACCATATTAAGAATGCTTAATGCATGAAAATGACACAGGGGTTTAACATTCTCCTAAGCACCTGAGCTCACTTGAAATAGACCCAGAAGACATGGGAAACTGTCCTTTGCTTACAGAAGTCAGCAGAAGTTGTAGAAGTCCATTCTTTTTGACAATAATAGAGCATTGCACATCCTGTGCTACAGTGAAAATGGACCATCCAACTTGTGTTAGTGCTAGCTTCAAAAGTCAGCCTCCATGATGGCATGCGGATGCAGTAGTGCATTGGTTAAGATGTTCTCACTCATCTGTAGAGTTAAATACAGTGCTGAATGGTATAAATGGGTTTTAAACAGCATGAAAAGCCACTCATGCATTATATTTTGAAGGGAGATCTTCGATTACTGCCACATAGTAAGGTCAAATTGCATTCTCTACTATGTTTTAACAGTTTGGCTCCATCATAAGGACCAGCATGTGATAAAATGGTGGGTTTTTGGTCAAGACCTGTCACACTGTAAGCACTACAGAAATGAAAACATTGCAAAACATGACAAGGAATACACCCACCATTTAAGCTGGTGAAATCATGTCCAAGATAGGAATTAACACTGTTTTTTATATAAAATCATCTCATCGGTTAATGTATTTAACTGTTAAGTGTTGTCTTTTATTTTGTTTTTAGTCTTCCTCGACATTTGCTGCCATTTATTGTCCCCGTCCCAACTCTTTTGAGACGTGTTGGATTTCTCAAATTAGAAATGAGTACATATGTCCCCCAAAACAATATTGTTTCTCGGTTTTAACACTTAATATGTTGTCTTTTCACTATTCTCCATCTAATGAATAGATTGAGTGTTTTGAAAATGATAGCATTTTGATTTTATTCACTGTTTACCAAACGTCCCAACTTCATCGGAGTTGGGGTTAGTATGTGCTCTGCTGTTGTGTGTCTCTGTCCATTAGACCTATATGTCTTTGATGTTATTATGTGTTGTCCATTATACGGTATGAGTCAAAACAAAGTCAACTATGCTGACATGGCAATAAACTTAATTGAAGGCATTCTGTTCTATTCTGTTCTGTTCTGCTCTATTCTATTCTATTCTATTCTCTTTTATTATCTTTTATTCTGTTCATGCAGCGGAGGTGCAGGGTGAGATTGAGAGGATATTTGAGTTGGCTAAGAGTCTTCAGCTAGTGGTGCTGGATGCCGACACCATTAACCACCCAACCCAGCTCCTCAAGACCTCCCTAGCCCCCATCATAGTCTATGTCAAGGTCTCCTCGCCAAAGGTATGAACACGTCTCATGAACACGGCAGAACCCTGTATTTACTGTATATTGTCTCGGCTAGACAGGTGCTATAAAAATGGGGGCAGAAACGCAGGAATTTATTAAGCAATTGCCCCTGCAGGCACATATAACCTTTTCATTGGTACAGTAAAATAAATAATTAAAATGGCTGCCCTTTAGTGACGTTTATTTGTGCCTCCATTCCTTTAATTTGCTTTTCACTCAATTGAATTGGAACAAATCTTGTTTTTGCTCTTTTGTTCTCTCTTTCTCTCTCTTTCTTTCTCTCTGTTGCTTTCTCTCTCTTGGTCTCTCTCTCTCTCTCTCTCTCTCTCTCTCTCTCTCTCTCTCTCTCTCTCTCTCTCTCTCTCTCTCTCTCTCTCTCTCTCTCTATCTCCCAGGTCCTACAGAGACTTATAAAGTCCAGAGGAAAATCACAAAGCAAACACCTCAACGTCCAGATGATGGCAGGCGATAAGCTGGCGCAGTGTCCTCCGGTAAGGTCCTCTACTCACTTTTCTAGAAACCATCCAAAAATATTCATAACCTCTTTGACCAAAGGGGCACGCCAGCCTGTTCATGCTTTGCTGAAAAGACTCAACTACATCACAACAGCATTGCTATGACATTATAGAGAGCCTTAAGTTACAAATTAAGACTTGGTCATTATAGTTTTGTTGACAGTAAGGTTATAACATAGGCTCTGCGCAAAGGAGTTAAAGAAACACTTCAAGTGTTTTTTCTACCTTGAAATAATTAACTCTACAGAAGAGGAATTAGGGCCCCCACTCATATAGGCCTACAAGATAGAAATGTCATATTGAAGCATAGAAACAACATGTACATTTCTTTACATCTGCATGCAGTTTGAAGCTGTTTCCCTTTTTACTGCACACAAAATGAAGACAATTAATTCTGTCTTTATCTACTGTCTTTCATGGTTTTGTGATATCATGTCCATTTTAGGTGATGTAGATGTCTTACTCAAGTATGATTGGTCCCCATTCTGTCCCCATTACTTCTACATACTAGTATCCTTGTCACACCCACTATTTCTGACTGTCTTGTGCTGTGATGTCCACTGTCTGTTTGATATCTCTGTGTCTATTGTTGACTATTTTGTGATCTGGTGTGCACTGTAGGAGATGTTTGATGTCATCCTGGATGAGAACCAGCTGGAGGACGCGTGCGAGCACTTAGCCGAGTATCTAGACTTCTACTGGCGGGCGACACACTACCCTGGCTCCGCCCCGCTCTACCCTCTAGTGGAACCCAACGCTGCCACCCCTCCCTCAGCCAACTCTAGCCAACAGGTACATACCTGCACACTCTCTGACACTGCAGTAGCCCAAAGCATCTCGATCTGCTGTAGATACATGGCACAGTTCCTGGAACAACATGGGGATAGATACTTAGGCCAATTTAGCCATTCTACCTCCTGTATCAGCATGAAATATGAACCTGCTACCCACTGATCACAAGACCCTAGCACCATTTGGCCACAGCTGCACATAATCTATCGTTTTAGTCTTCCCTTTAGCACACTCAACAAACCCAGCCAACAGGTCTGGTGATGAACACCATTGTGTGATTAAGATGTTAAGTGCACACACACACACACATGCGGTATATACTCGCCAATTTGGGAAATCCATCTGACCTTGAAGTCATTACATATTCAGTGCATCAGCATTGGCTGTTTAAGAGGCTAATTTGACATCTTGGGCATTAGCTGACTCTGCAGCATAGAGAGTGATGAGTCCATCTAGATAGCATCTGTTTTACCCAGGGAATACAAGCTATAAATGCTAAATTTAGTACGGAATGGAGGCTTCTAATGCACAAGTGATAACCGGAAGATCTTCGTGGACATCACGGACAGACCATTAGAGAATCCAGTTCTTGTTAAGAGTAAATGTAGAAACCGCAGGCACTCTAAAACTATTCTTGAACTATTCTTGAATTTTCAGCACATTTTGTTTTGTATAACATTTCATAACATTTGACCTTTTGTGTTTCATATCAGTTCTCAGAGACACAAGAATTAATTGAATGAGCACTTCAGTCATCAGGGTAAGTCAAATTCAGTACATCTTCATATCTACCACCACTTTTTATTAGAAGGATCCCTCAATCATCTGTTAAATAACGTCACGTTACACTTGTCTGATGCTTTTATCCAAAGCAACTTACTCTCCTTATAACTCCAAAGCAAGTTATTTAGGTGCCAGGTATTCTGACGTGCAAAACAAGAACGCAGTAACTCAAAAATGGTAGATTTTTTTTTTTTAGATCGGAAATGGGCTTTAAACTACCTCATTTGTCTTGTGTCAAAAAATGGTGGTCCAACACTGTCCCGTTTTAGAGAAAAATAATTTTGAAAGTGCAAAAATGACCCAAAAAAAGTTACTGTGGTGTTGGATTAAAGGTTACGTCGTGCTAAACAAAAACGCAGTAAGTCCGTGAGTTACTGCTGCACTTTCCAATGGGAATGGTTTCGGAGTAGACAGTAATACTAGCCAAGAATGCAGTAACTCATGCAGTAACTCCATTTTGTGGCAGTAATACCAGCCAAGGACGCAGTAACTCTGTTTTTTGTGGCAAAAAGACACATAAATGTTTTTTTTGGGGGGGGGGGGGCGGGTTGGGTTGTGTGCATTTAATTTCTATCCTAAAAAAGTATTACCAGGAAGTGTCACCACCACTGTGATGTAAGGATCTATTTTATTATGCGCAGTCATACATCAATGTGTTACACCCCGTATATAAGTCACATCACCTGTGTATCATATCAGTGTTGTGTATGCGCAGTAACAAGAGAACCTGTAATACATGCCACTCAGTTTGAAGTCAGATAAAGAAGTCAATGGAAATAAGCTTCGAGTTGTTTCATTATAGCTTCACAACTTCACATGGTGTCAGAAGCTAAGGAATGGCGAAATTCCATCCTCCAGAAAGCTTTGAATTCAACCATCCTGAGCGTTGGCCGGAATGGAAGCAACGTTTTTCCCGCTACAGGACTGCGGTGAAATTAAACAAAGAGGAAGACGAGGTACAAGTATCTACTTTGATTTATGCACTCGGAAAGGAGGCAGAACAGATCTTTAGTACATTCGTTTTCGAAGAAGGAGAAGAAGAGGCTTACTATGATAGTGTGTTAGCAAAGTTTGACAACTATTTTGTGCCTCAAGTTAACGTGATACACGAGCGCGCACGATTCCACCTGCGTGTTCAGAAGCCATGCGAATCCCCTGAAGAGTACATTCGCAGCCTTCATGAACTAGCCCAGACGTGTGCGTTTGCAAATGTGAAGGATGAGAACATCCGCGACAGGCTTGTTGTCGGAATTATCGATAAAGAACTGTCTGAAAAGATGCAATTAATGCCGAAATTAACGTTGGCCACAGCAGTGGAACTAGTGCGACAATCGGAACAAGTGAAAGAACACATCAGTGAACAAACAGCTAGCAACAGTGCTCATGTGAACGAGGTGGCACGACAGCGACAACAGCAGCAGCAGAAGGGAAAGTGGAAACCCAAAAGCGGACACGGACAAGCCAACAAGCAACAGAAAGAAAGCACTGGTGAGTGGAAATGCAAAAGATGTGGCAGAAGCCATGGGAGGAATGATTGCCCAGCTAAAAATGCAACATGCAGACGGTGCAATAAAAACGGACATTTTGCAATAGTGTGCCGCACCCGAGAGGTCAATGACATTTGTGCACCACAAGATGGCGCCGTTGCCACACATTTCCTAGGTGAGACCAGGGATGTGCAGGAAAACAGTGCATGGACTATTACTCTCCCAATACTTGACACTGCTGTTAATTTCAAAATTGATACAGGGGCTGATATCAGTGTAATTTCTGAAAAGACATTATTAAGCCTGAAATGCAAACCTAAATTGACAAAAGTGACAGCCAAGTTAGAGAGCCCAGGAGGGAAACTACTGTGCAAAGGGCAGTTTACTGTCACAACTACTGTGAAGAACAAGCCATTTAAGATAAAGCTGTTCGTAGTGAGTGGATCTTCTGTGAACAACCTCCTAGGACGCGGAGCATCAGTCGCAATGGGCTTAGTCAAAAGGCTGGACGAGCTCAGCTCAGCAGTCCCAACAGACATAGGTCTGCTAAAAATTAAGCCAATTCGGATTTGCTTGAAAGACAATGCTGTCCCATACAGTGTCGCAACGGCCAGAAGGATTTCTGTGCCAATGCTTTCCAGAGTCAAGCTGGAGTTAGAAAGAATGATGGCAGCTGGTGTAATAGAGGAGATAAAAGAGCCAACTGAATGGTGTGCGCCGATGGTGGCGGTCCCCAAGAAAAATGGACAAATTCGGATTTGTGTAGATCTCAAACAGCTCAATAAAGCCGTAAAGAGAGAGAAATACATGCTCCCCACCATTGACGAAATCCTACCTAGGCTAGCAGAAGCCAA
Organism: Engraulis encrasicolus; assembly: GCF_034702125.1. Lineage (NCBI taxonomy): Eukaryota > Metazoa > Chordata > Actinopteri > Clupeiformes > Engraulidae > Engraulis > Engraulis encrasicolus. The sequence continues at coordinate 19,154,968 of NC_085866.1, read as the reverse complement.
AGTCTTTTCACTCCTCGACGCAGCCAGTGGCTTCTGGCAGTTGCCTTTACATGAGGACAGTGCAAAGCTGACAACGTTTTTAACACCCTTTGGCAGGTACTACTTCCGACGCTTGCCTTTCGGAATTACAAGTGCGCCAGAGATTTTCCAGAGAGAAATGGCAGAGCTCCTAAAAGACCAAGAGGGAGTAGCAGTTTTCATGGATGATATTTTAGTGTACGGAAACACAGCAGATCAACATGAACAAAGACTTCAGAGTGCACTACGCACCATCGAGAATGCAGGACTGAAATTGAACAATGAAAAGTGTCTGCTGAGACAGAGCCAGCTCTGCTACTTAGGGCACGTGATCGACAGCAATGGCATACGTCCCGACAATGCCAAGATCGACACCATAACCCAGCTACAGCCACCTGAGGATGTTTCTGACCTGAGGCGGATGCTAGGCATGGTCCACTACTTGGGCAGGTATGTTCCACACCTGTCTGAGGTCACAAGGCCACTCAACGAGCTCCTGAGAAAAGACACAGCATGGACCTGGGGCCCGGCTCAAGATGAAGCATTCCACAAGGTAAAAGTCCTAATCACAGAATCACCTGTTTTGGCATTCTATGATGTCACTAAGAAAACAATTGTTAGTGCTGACGCCAGTAGTTATGGACTGGGCGGTGTTATCCTACAGGAGCACCAGGGTGTACTGAAACCAATAGCCTACTGCTCAAGAGTGCTTACAGATGCCGAGAAAAGATACGCACAAATTGAGAAGGAGTGCTTAGCCTCCGTATGGGCGTGTGAAAAGTTCTCCAGATTCCTGTATGGCCTAGAAAGCTTCACCCTCCAAACTGACCATAAACCACTCGTCCCGTTAATAAATGCCAAGGACCTTGACGCAGTCCCACTCAGGTGTCAGAGATTGCTAATGAGAATGATGCGTTACAATCCAGTTGCAGTGTATGTGCCTGGCAAAGAGCTAATTGTAGCCGACGCGCTTTCAAGAAGCCCCCAACCTGTCATCACTGCGGAGGTCAGTGAGCTGATCGAGGAGGTGGAGGCGTATGAGGAAGCAGTCAGCAGCGCATGGCCCATCTCGCCCACCAGATTGGACATTGTTAGGGCAGAGACAAAGAAAGATGCGGATATGGAAAAGGTGAGACACTACATCAGGGCCGGCTGGCCCAAGTATGCTGCTAATGTCCTTCATGCAGTGAAGCCGTACTTCAGTGAGAGACACCACCTGTCCATCTCCAAGGGGCTAGTGCTCTACGGTGACAGAATTGTCATACCCCAAAGCATGCGCACTGACATTTTACAAAAGATTCACAGCGGACATCAGGGCATCGTGAAGTGCCGTGAGAGGGCGCAGATGAGCGTCTGGTGGCCCGCCATAGGACAAGACATTCAGCAGATAGTCAGCAGCTGCAATGACTGTCGAGAGTCACAACCTACACAGAGGAAAGAACCGCTGCTGACCACCCCGCTGCCTGCCCGTCCGTGGGAAAGAGTGGGAGCGGACATATGTGAGTTGAACAAGCAATACTATCTAGTTGCTATAGACTACTTCTCTAGATATATAGAGATTGCACATCTTCCTAACTTATCTGGTGAGACAACCCGTGCCAGACTAAAGTGCATATTCGCAAGATGGGGCTGTCCTTCCGTCTTAATTACAGACAACGGCCCGCAATTTAGTGGCCGAGCATTTCAGCAGTTTGCAAAGGACTATGACTTTCAACACATTACAACCAGTCCCCATTACCCTCAGGCTAATGGTGAAGCAGAAAGGGCTGTACAGACCGCAAAGAAAATTCTGAAACAGTCTGACCCTTTTGCAGCTCTGCTGAGCTACCGATCTACTCCTCTCCAGGCCACAGGCGCGAGCCCAGCGCAGCTCATCATGGGGAGGCAGATCAGGACACCGATCCCCACACTGGAATCAAACCTACAGCCTGCCTGGCCCGACCTGCACAAGGTGAAACAGGCAGACGCCAAAGCCAAAGCAAGCTACAGGCGCAACTTCAACAAAAGACACAATGTCAAAGACTTACCTGAGCTTAGTCCTGGAACCACAGTTGCCCTGAAGCTTGACAGCGAGCAAGGATGGCGAAAATGTTGCAAAGTGCTCAAAATGAGTGAGACTCCAAGATCCTATCTCATACAAACAGAGACAGGAGTGCTGCGCCGCAACCGTCATCATCTCATGCCCAAAGTCGACCAGGATGACGGCCCAGGAGCGCCGGAGCAAGACGCACCTGCTGTTCCTGAGCAACCTACACCTGTGCTGGATGCACAGGCCGACACTCAACTGCACCAGAGTCCAGATCCCCAGCCACCAGCAGCGGAGGCCGCACCGACTCCTGAGAAGACTCATCGTGGCCGTGCAGTGAAGCCTCCAGAAAGATACAAAGACTTTGTGCAGTACTAATAACATTTTGTTTTACAGGATGTCCAGGCTGAAATTAACATGCTTTCTTTACAGGTCCTGAATTCAAGACAAGACTACGGAAAGGACTGATTTTATTAAAGATTGAGTTTTCAGTTAATGGGTTTAAGTAAGAAGCCTTATAGTTTAAATTTATCAAGAGGCTATTGTTTTGAATACACTTAATGAGTTAAAGGTGTTAATAGGAAATGCTACAGCTTGGATAACCTGAGTAAACATTTAAGTATTTGTTTACACTGTTATGATGTTATCTCAAAAGGAAGGGTGATGTGATGTAAGGATCTATTTTATTATGCGCAGTCATACATCAATGTGTTACACCCCGTATATAAGTCACATCACCTGTGTATCATATCAGTGTTGTGTATGCGCAGTAACAAGAGAACCTGTAATACATGCCACTCAGTTTGAAGTCAGATAAAGAAGTCAATGGAAATAAGCTTCGAGTTGTTTCATTATAGCTTCACAACTTCACAACCACTTTACCGACAACACAGTTATATAGGAAACTTTGAAGCCTTTTTTCTCAGTTTGCCAGAATCTGAGTTACTGCGTTCTTGTTTTGTAGGGCAGTATTAGCTAGGTTCCTTGCTCAAGCGTTAGCCATGGCTGAGGGTGCCAGAGATCTCCCTCATTCTTCCTACTGGTACCAACTTCCAACCTTCAACCTTCTGCTGTCACTTAGGGTCAGGGTTACATTACAATACATTATATTTCACTTAGCTGACACTTTTGTCCAAAGCAACTTTCTATTACATTTACTGTAAGTGCAGGGTAATGGTTACTGTCCCTGGAGCCGTGTGGGATTAGGTGCATTGCTCAAGGGCACCTCAGCAATGTTAGATAGTTAGATAGGGAGTGGAAGGATGGGATTTGAACCTGAAACCCTCAGATCTAAAGCCCATGTCCTTAACCACTAGGCAACAGCTGCCCCCATTAGTAAGGGTTAGTCACTTACCCTTTGTGTCTCTATTCATACCTCTGTCTGACCTACAGGTGGGTCCATGTGGCCAAGACGCTTCCAGACGGTTTCAACTTCCAGGAGCCTCTGGTTCTCCAGGGCCTGTCCATCTCAGCCTCCACCATCACGAGGCCCGGAGCTGGGGGCCCACAGGCAGAGAGAGCAGGTTGGAGAGCCGGAGGCTGCAGAGGTGGAGGAGAAGGTGGAGGTGGAGGTGGAGAAGGAGGAAGAGGAGGAGAATCTGCTTCCTTCAATGTAAAAGAGCACAGACGGTGACTTAATACCCATCCATGCTGCCAACGCTGCCCCCCCCCCTGCCAACCCTCCCCTGCCACCCTGGAAAACACTCAGGAGCACCTGCTGCAGCACAATACACCCCATCGCACCCCCAACCCCCCCAATACCTCCTGTCACCCCCACTGCTAATACGTCCCATACCCCTCCCAAGGCACAATGCACACCTGCACACTATTCTACTCTATACTCACTGCTAGACATCAGTACGACCAGTGCCCCCCCCGCCCAAAAGGTTCAACGAATACAGTTTCTTCCCTGCTACCAAATGACCTGAAGAGACCTGAGGTTTTAACTTGCAAAGCACAGCCTGCCCTACTTAACTTTACTGAACATCAGTATCAGCAAGATAGCACAAAGCTCCTCAGCTTCGCAGATTCAAAGTTCTAAGAGGTTATTCAGAGTCCGCGACTGAAACTCAATATCTATCCTTGCGTTGATTCCTACGTACGTCCTCTCTGGCCTCGTGCCACAAGGCCTGATGTGATTGAGGATCTCTCAATACCTACGGTGATGTGGGAGGATGTAGGAGGAAGGCGAGATGTCCTCCTCAGGCCCGGGAGCCAAATCTGCCCCGCGGAGCCATTTTATTCTGCACGCAAGATCATTTCAAATGTGTATTACAGTTGGCCCACTTACACCACTCATGTATAGCGTAACAACACTTGAATATAGCATTTGTTGTGTCACAGGATGTGCAGACACATTTGAGCTAACATATATGATGTGAAAGGGTGTGTGTGAAATTTTAACTTGATGTATGAAGTGCATGTACGCACAATTTTAGTCCATTTTTTAAAATAAATGTTGAGTTCGGCCCGTGACTTTGTTCCAGATTTTCCAGGCTCTTTCAATTTGAGTTTGACACCCCTGATGTAGGAGGAAGGCGAGATGCCCTCCCTTGCGTCCTTTGTGTCCTCCCCGAAGGAGCCGAGGACAGACGGCAGAGGAAACAATCGTAAGATAGATATTGAGATCCAGCACACAGCTGCCAACAAAAGTCAGCTTTCACCTGGGCACTGATGTTGCACTGGTAGCCAGGCGCGATCTTAGGGGCAGTACAACTGGGCAATGACCTCGGGCGGCCCCCAGGAAGGGGGCAGCACGCCATGAAACAACACAAATAAGTGCTGTTGCACCAGGTGACTTGGTGAAGAGATATCCAAAGTCAGGTGATATCAGTCACTCACTCACAAGTACGCATAGGAAAATAACAGCAATAAAACATATGAGGAAACAAGCTAGCGATACAAAAAGATTATTCATGAAGAGAATGGGTTGTAGCTCACCCTGCCGTGTCAATCTTGTACATAAATAAGTCAATATGATGCTTCCTGATCAGGGATCACACACTAGCCAATCCGGTGTGAAAGGTGTCAGAGACATTGACCCAAAATTCGCATCGTGTAATAGATTAGTGTGAGGCTAGCAGTAAGCAACATCCTCAACAGCAACTGGCAGCAGGTAGCAGCAAGACACTGCACTACAACAAATTACATGTTATACAGTAGCAGGAAAGCGCACACCTATTTGCTTAGAGCATATAAAACTGTCTTCGTTGAGGTACTTAGAGCATTTGAGCTAGCCACATGGTACAATCACTGGTCAACTGACATCAAGATTATTTACAATAGTTTGCTTGTAGTAGGCCTATATGAAAAATGTGACTAGGGTTAGGGTTAGAAATATGGCAGGGTTGCCAGTTATTGTTTACAGTTGCACTGGATGTTCTTCCTGTTGTCATATAACAACTCACCAGTGAGTTGGACTGTAAAACACCCTTGCAAATGTAGCATTTGAGCTGAATAATAGGTGGAGCACTACATTACCGCAAAGCACTCTTTCAAGTAGCTTCAACATAACCATACATGCTGCATGATCACTCTTTAATCTTCAAGTAGTGGCTCTGACTAATCCGACCCATAAACTCTGCATTCCCTGCCTGTACATTGCACAGGATGCTAGCCATGGCCAAACATAACTACATACGTATGTTCAGCATGTATGTGTACATGTATACGTACTGTATGTCATGGCAGGACTGGTTGGAGCATCTAATTGCCCGAGCATTTGTAGCTGAGACCGACCCTGATGCCTGTCGGCCCACTGGGAAAATGCCTTGTATGTCAGATGACCAGTCCAGGCCTGATTTACATGTTCATACAGTATGTGTGCATGTATGTCCAGGGCTCTGAATTAACTCCAGCCAGCTGGCCAAATGTTGGTGGAATTTACTGCCACTTTGACCCATTAGACCGTGTGTATTTTTTGGCTAGTATTAACATCCATTAGCCATTTGTGCTGGTGATGAAAAAAGTTAATGTAGAGCCCTGTGCATGTCTATGGCTTAGCTGCTGATCTTAGAGCGCCCCCTGGTGGACATCTTCCTGTTTGAGCATTCACTGGTTCTGTATTGATGGATTGTTTCATATTTCCTCTAATTCACAACGGCAAATGTGTGTGCTAAGGCACCATGTTTGGGGAATAAAATCTTCAAGTGTCAGATAACAGTTTCCAGCTAGACTAAATGAATGGGCCCCTTTAACTTTTCTCCTTTTGAATTTAATTTCACCTTGATGCAGCTAGGGGGTATATATTTCACACTGTTGCCACTTTTTTATGTAGCATCACAGCTTGAAGTGTAGAGGTGCACACATTCTCACAACCGACTGTTGTGAGCTGCTGAAAAAAAATCTCCTTTTGTGGTTTGTTGTTTTGTCTCCACTAAGTTAATTCTGAGCTATCGCGTAAAAGTGATTCTTCCTAAATGCTTTCGGACTACTCTTATGTTTTGGACGGAGCCCTCTGTAATGTTTTTATATTTTTGTTCCTGTGACATGACTTGAATTTAAAGTTGATGTGGTGCATTGTGAAACGGACATTCTCTCTCTCTCTCTCTCTCTCTCTCTCTCTCTCTCTCTCTCTCTCTCTCTCTCTCTCTCTCTCTCTCTCTCTCTCTCTCTCTCTCTCTCTCTCTCCATACATACACAACCACAAACATACAAACACACATGCATGCATGAACACATACAGCCACGGACATACATCATACACACACACACACACACACACACACACACACACACACACACACACACACACACACACACACACACACACACACACACACACACACACACACACACACATGATCACACACACACACTAACAGTGCGTGTAGATGAGTTACACAGAATGTACAGTACTCTTGCATGCCTTACTGCAACGTGCCGTCTGATCAGGCCATAGCATGTGGGTGGGGGAGGGTCAACTTATTCTGATATCACACCATCACTCTTTACACCCCAGCTCTTCCCTACAATCAAGTGTTGGTTATAGTGACCTCTAGTGGTTCATTTTGTGCAACTACAAGCCAGTTACCAGCCAGTTAAAATCATTCTCTTCCCAATACACTACCAGATCTGTGACTGAACAAATAGATATTTGACAATCAAATGCACGCTTGTCACTATGATTCCTTTATATCGTCGCTGTCCAGCAGAAAGTTTGTATCTCCACTACTTTTTATTAATTAGCCTATTTCTTATTTGTTCTTTATTCATTATAAAATATGAACCCGTACTACAGCAGTCCCCATGATAATACATGTATGATAAATTATGTAATATCTAACCTCAATGTTGAAATGATTATTTATTTATAAAATGGTGATTTATAAATGAATAAGTAAAAAACAATTAAAATGGCGATACAGGTTTCTGCCTGACATCTTCATTTTTATTTTGTTTGGTTAGTGTGTGTGCGTTCACTTACCCAAACAGGAAATGTAGCCAAACTCATTGCAACAAGGCTTTGATCATTAAGGAAAAAAGATGGTGATTTCAGTGTCTAAATTGATATGAATGAAACTCAAAAGCAGATGCATTCCAATTTAATTACAAAATCTCAAGGGAATATTTCAGGAATATCACTCGGCTGTTGCCAACACGTTCTTTCAAAGTCAATTATCCTCATGTAGACTAACATGCAAACATAAAACAATGTGATGTAAAATACATATTTGGTTATACTGTATTTATTAAAAAGGATCCATGCACAGTATGTTATCAGATGCATTTTGAATGGGTGGTATTGATCTAAGGCGGCCCGCGTCTGGAGTGTTCTCATACTCCATTAGGAGATAACAGCATGAATGCTTTTACCTGCTTGTACCATCTACAGTACAACAGCTGCACTGCACGTCCTGGTTTACAGCATACTGCACACTTCATAGCTCTGGCATCCTCATCCTTGGCCTTGCCTGCTTGTTTTCATATTACACGTTATATTGTGGAGAGACACAGATATAACCTCAGCAAATATTTATTGTAGGCATTGGCTCATTTTGACTTCATATCCGCTCAAAGATGGAGCAAAACAAAAACATGCATAGGCCCATGCGTAGGCTAGGCATCACATGGAACCTGAAGCACATATACTGTATTCTGTACAAAACAAACATACAAGCACAATGGATGCATGAGAAGATGCTAGTTATGATATGTTCGTGGAATCGGGACATCAAAGCCTTTTTCAGTATCCTTCCTGCTCCTACCTGTAGATGTATTAGGCCGCATTGAAGTCATATTGCCACGGAGGTTCTGATCAACACAAAACTGCATAGAAGCTGCCACAGGCATTATGTGCAATATTCTACGTACTTAGGCATTCATATTATCAATACTGCGTTGCTATGCTGTATATTACATGACATAGAGGACCATAAATTATAAAACAGCAATGGATTCTGGTCAAATTTACAAAGAAAGCAGGAGTCATAGTGTTCTCTCGGCAGTACAGTCAGTGTTCTCTCTGAAGTAATCCGTGTATGGCTCTTCCTCGCTTTTTGATGGCAAAGAATCAGAGAGCCGTTCTTTTGAAACCCTTGAAGCACAAAGTTGTTTTTAGTTGTAGTGGCTTCCCAGTTAAACGTATGTCACCTTATGTTGTATTATATAACATTATATTGTGCACAAAGTCTTTATGCAATACTGAGTCTACACTGCCTCCTCCTCCTCCTCCTCCTCCTCCTCCTCCTCCTCCTCTTCTTCTTCCTCCTCCTCCTCCTCTCCCCCACTACCCAGGTCTGGAACAACACAGTTGCACTATCTTTATTTTTGAGTGTCTGCTTTGTAATGCAATAAATGCACTGATAATGACAATGACGAATTCCAAACTCATGGCTAACATTAAGTAAGAGAGGTGTAACAACTCGACATGTCCCAATCTCCACATATCTGGAAGGAAAATAGGAGAGACTGAATTGACTTGTTATAATATAGTATGTAAAATATTTGTCTCTCTGTTGCTGTATTGAATGCCTCTGTATTCAATAAAGAGTGATAGAGGATGATGGTTGGCGTACCGTGTGTGCGTGTGTGTTTGTGTTTGTGTGTGTGTCTGTCTGTCTGTCTGTCTGTCTGTGTGTGTATGTGCGCGCGTGTGTGTGCGTGTGTGTGTGCATGAATGTGTGTGTGTGTGTGTGTGCATGAATGTGTGTGTGTGTGTGTGTGTGTGTGTGCATGAATGTGTGTGTGTGTGTGTGCATGAATGCGTGTGTGTGTGTGTGTGTGTGTGTGTGTGTGTGAATGCGTGTGAATGCGTGTGTGCGCATGCACTCTGTGAGCTCTGTTTTTCATTACACTACATTAAGCGGATGCTTTTATCTAAATCGACTTGCAGTTATGTGTAGGTACAGGGATTGGTTACAGTCACTGGAGCAAAGAAGAGTTAGGTCTAGGTGCCTGCCTCAGGACCAATTCAGCCATGGATGATACAGAATTCAAACCTGTCACCTACTGACTGCAAGACCAAGGGTTTCTTTCTAATATGCAGACTCCCGTCCTCCCTTGCTCACTTGCTTCCTTGTGGCCTCATGACGACATGACGGACAACAGAATTGTATTTCAACATCTCGCAAAAGCACAGTTCTATTGTCATTGTCTCATTTGCAAATGGGATGGTGAATGAAGAATTAGTCCCCCAAGAGTTGCGGTTTGGCTGACAGCGAGGAAACGTGATCAGCGAAACGCGAGGCCACAAGCACAGACCGAGGACGGGAGTCTGCACATTGGAATGCAACCCAAGTCCCTTACGATTAAGCTGTGGCTGCCCTACTGCCCTTGTATGACATGCCCTAAGACATGTATGGTGGAGATAGGCCTACATTAGACACAACCCCTCACATTGGTTTGTTGCAGACAGAATATTACGATGAATGACCAAATGAATGACCAAATGAATCAAGGTTACTAAATCCCTCCATGGTCTTTCACATTAGGTTACTGTAGAGAATGCAAGCTTTTGTTAATACTAAACAGGCTTATAGCTACTGACATATCATACCGCTCCATCAATAAGCTGTGTATCCACAGTATGAACAGCAGAGGGCAGTACAGGAACACATGAGAAGGTCACACGAGAAGAAAAGTTGGTTGTAGACCATGCACAGCAATCACTGTAGAGAGTGCAGAGATGTCGACAGTAAAAGTGAATAAAGAAACACAGTTTCCTTCCAACACAAGTAACTTATCTGAGTGACCTGTAGACCTGTGTGCTTTTCCTGTGATCAGCTGACTCTCAGCTGGTTGGATCAATGTTGAGGTGGGTTCTTGTTAGGTTTTTAGTGTTTTTTAGTAACACTACAGTCTATCTACCTCAATAGGTGCAATGGAGTAAATTGTAAACTGTAGAGCTGGTTCTCAAACCTCATCATACGCTTTCCAACGCCCCCTTGACCTCATCATAAGCCTGCCAACGCCCCTTTAGTATTAAAAAATAAGATGGACTAATGCTCCCCAAACGGCAACTAAGCACCGCCCCCTCTCAGCTCTCAACGCCCCCTGCAGGGCTGTAGCACCCCCGTTGAGAAACACTGCTGTAGAGAGTACAGAGTAGGCCAGACGTGGGCAAACTCAGGCCCAGGGGCCATATGTGGCCCCCTGACCATTTCATGTGGCCCCCAGAGCCTTTACAAGAAAGACAACTTTTAAATCTTAATTCTTAAAATGCTACCTAAAACAAAGGTTTTGTGACTTTAAGATGAACCAAATACATCGGCTTCATCTAAATACATTTAATTACAATGTGAATATCATTGCTGCCAAGTTACGTCAGCGTACACTATGTTTTATCATTGACATGGGCAAGTTGTCTGTGGCATCCGGCCCTTCGGTCAATGCGGCCAATGCGGCCCTTGGGCCAAAATTATTTGCCCACCCCTGGACTAGGCTTTAGAAAATGCAGTTGCAGATGGGATGGACATGGCATGGGAATGGGATGGGCCTGGCGGTTGCAGAGAGCAGGGGGAGGCTCCCAGGCCCAAAGGCTCAGATGTTCATTAACACCTCCTAATCAGACTGCTCGCACCTCCCCAGCAGCCTCTGCCATGCCAGAGACCGACACTGCCGCTGCTTTCACCTCCCCCAGCCCATCCGACCCCACACGCATGCCTGGGACCAATGGTGCCTCTCCTCCCCAACCATGGCAAACCAATGCCAGGGGCCGATGCTACTCTCTGCTGCCCTGCCACCCCCATACTTGCCAGGCAGGGACTGATGATCCTCTCTGCTCCCCAGCCACAGCACACGAATGTCAGGGGCCGGTGCTGCTGTCTGCTACCCAGCACCCTTCTGCATGCCAGAGACCAATGCTGCTTTCTCTTCACCAGTCACAGCACACACCAATGCCAGGGACCCATGCTGATCTCTGCTACCCAGCCACCTCCAGGGATCCACTCTGTTATGTCCTACCCAGTAGCCTCTCACATGCCAGGGGCCGATACTGCTCTGTCCTACCCAGCCTCTCACTTGTCAGGGCCCGATGCTGCTCTCTCGTCCCCAGCCACCCACGCTGCGAGGGACACAGAGGGAGGGGCCGGGAACAGTGAACTTGCTTGTCTCTCTTTTTCTCTGTCGCTCTCTATTCCTCTATCCCTATCTACTCTCTATTTCTCTCTCTCTCTCTCTCTCTCTCTCTCTCTCTCTCTCTCTCTCTCTCTCTCTCTCTCTCTCTCTCTCTCTCTCTCTTCTAACCTTCTCTCTATCCTTCCTCATCTTGCTCTATATTTCTCTCCCTCTCAGTCTCTCTTCACTCTTATTGGTAAGCAATGAGCAGGAGCAATGAGCGAGATTGCAAAGTCCCCTTGTGACATTGGAGCGTGTGTGTGTGTGTGTGTGTGTGTGTGTGTGTGTGTGTGTGTGTGTGTGTGTGTGTGTGTGTGTGTGTGTGTGTGTGTGTGTGTGTGTGTGTGTGTGTGTGTGTGTGTGTGTGTGTGTGTGTGTGTGTGTGTGTGTGCCCGTGTGTGTATGTGTGCACGCGTGTGTGCACATGTGTGAGATCATTTGTGGTAGCTGGTGTGTCTTTGTTCCAGCTGTGAGATTTGTAGAGAGCAGAGAGAGAGAGAGAGAGAGAGAGAGAGAGAGAGAGAGAGAGAGAGAGAGAGAGAGAGAGAGAGAGAGAGAGAGAGAGAGAGAGAGAGAATAAGGGCGTCATCAGAGCGCAGAGAGGCCCATCAGGAGTCCTCATCAGTGGGTACTCATAATCACAGCCTGCCCTGCTGCTCCGCTGGCCGGCCAAAACCCTGGATGACCCCACATAGCACAGACTGGAGAGAGAGAGAGAGAGAGAGAGAGAGAGAGAGAGAGAGAGAGAGAGAGAGAGAGCAAGGAAACAGGGAGATGGAGCGAGAAAGAGAAAGAAGAGAAAGATGGTGAGATGAACAACAGACACAAAGAGAAAAAAAGAGAGCTAGAGAGGGGAAAACGGGATGAAGGCGAGGGAGGAAGACACGTGGTGAGAGAGACAGAGCGATAGAGAGATAGAGAGGGGGTAGATAGGGAAAGAAATAGAAAGAGGAGAAGGGAGGGAAAAAGAGAGCTATCTGAGAGATTCAGAAAAAAGGTGAGCAAAAGAGAGCAAGGGAAAATAGAGGGCAAGGTTGAGGTGGCAGAGAGAGAGAGACAGTCAGACAGACAGACAGACAGACAGACGGATACAATATACAGAGAGTGAAAGACAGACAGGAAGAGAAACAGACAGAGTGAGAGAGGTAGATAGTGATAGTAGTCAGTGCTGTAGCGAGCGCAAGGTAGAGCTAGAGCTGGAGGTGCGGTGCGGAGCTCTGCTGTGCGATGCCTGCTGATGGCACATGATCCTGTGTGACCTCTGACTGCTACAGCGAGCCTGCCCCTGCTCCTGCTCCTGCTCCTGCTCCTGCTCCTGCCGCATTAGAAGCACACCCTGTTTCCATATTGTACTGCTCAGACGCCATTTATGCTCCATTTCCCCTATCATGCTCGCTGATAAAAAGTGTGTGTGTGTGTGTGTGTGTGTGTGTGTGTGTGTGTGTGTGTGTGTGTGTGTGTGTGTGTGTGTGTGTGTGTGTGTGTGTGTGTGTGTGTGTGTGTGTGTGTGTGTGTGTGTGTGTGTGTCCATCCGTGTGTGTGTGTGTGTGTGTGTGTGTGTGTGTGTGTGTGTCCATCCGTGTGTGTGTGTGTGTGTGTGTGTGTGTGTGTGTGTGTGTGTGTGTGTGTGTGTGTGTGTGTGTGTGTGTGTGTGTGAGTGTGTGTGTGTGTGTGTGTGCATGTGTCTGTGTCTGTGTGTGTGTGCGAGCACACGTTTTGAGAGTGTGTGTGCTTATGTCCGCATGTGTGTATGTATTTCATTTACCAAATGACACAGCCATCTGTTATAGGGGGAGACTAGAGCTGCGCTACACTTCTCTCTCAGATGGACACTCGCTGCAGTGGAGCAAGCCAAATGCTTTTGGTCTGTGCAAGAGCACCAGGGCGGCTCCTGCAAAGCATGTGATGCTTGTGCAAGGCATGCTGTTCAGAGCTGTTTTCAGGCTGTGGGCTATCACATGTAGGCTTGTTATTGGGTGTTCATTGGTTGTCAAAAAAGACATGAAAAAGACCTCAGGCTGAAATGTTGTTGTAATAAAATACAAGAAGAATGTACAGTCTCTCTCATCTTTTTTGTATTGGTGGTCCATGACACATACAAAGTCAAATGTCACGTCCATTTCAATATCATCCAAATGTCCTCTCATCATTAATCCTCGTCAATTCAGGCCACAATGTATGGCGTATTCACCATTTCCAGTATTACTTCAAAATGACTCAGACACAGAAGGAGAGATGGAACCCTAGTTACTGCCTATATGATAGAATGCCCTACACCACAGACACACATAGGCTACCTATAACCAACACAACATGCATATCAATAATACAAACCCCAACTCCGATGAAGTTGGGACGTTTGGTAAACAGTGAATAAAATCAAAATGCTATCATTTTCAAAACATTCAATCTATTCATTAGATGGAGAATAGTGAAAAGACAACATATTAAGTGTTAAAACCGAGAAAAAATATTGTTTTGGGGGACATATGTACTCATTTCTAATTTGATAAATCCAACACGTCTCAAAAGAGTTGGGACGGGGATCAGTGAAATTTAGTAAACATCCAAATAAGATAAAACAACAAAGAAGAACATTTCAAAATGAATTGTACTGACGGACAATATAGGTGTCCAGGTATAAGATCATCACAGAGAGGCTGAGTCACTCAGAATTAAAGATGCAAAGGGAATAATTACCATAGTTATTACATACATTTTTGAATTCCCTTTGATTTACCACGATTGAGTGTATATAAGACATATTTTTGTTAATAAAATCATTGTATAGGTTCATGACATCATGAAATATATATTGGCTGTAGTCTCACTATAATTCCTGGAGTGCTAGAGCTATTGAAAATTGACCATATTAAGAATGCTTAATGCATGAAAATGACACAGGGTTTTAACATTCTCCTAAGCACCTGAGCTCACTTGAAATAGACCCAGAAGACATGGGAAACTGTCCTTTGCTTACAGAAGTCAGCAGAAGTTGTAGAAGTCCATTCTTTTTGACAATAATAGAGCATTGCACATCCTGTGCTACAGTGAAAATGGACCATCCAACTTGTGTTAGTGCTAGCTTCAAAAGTCAGCCTCCATGATGGCATGCAGATGCAGTAGTGCATTGGTTAAGATGTTCTTACTCATCTGTAGAGTTAAATACAGTGCTGAATGGTATAAATGGGTTTTAAACAGCATGAAAAGCCACTCATGCATTATATTTTGAAGGGAGATCTTCGATTACTGCCACATATTAAGGTCAAATTGCATTCTCTACTATGTTTTAACAGTTTGGCTCCATCATAAGGACCAGCATGTGATAAAATGGTGGGTTTTTGGTCAAGACCTGTCACACTGTAAGCACTACAGAAAGGAAAACATTGCAAAACATGACAAGGAATACACCCACCATTTAAGCTGGTGAAATCATGTCCAAGATAGGAATTAACACTGTTTTTTTATATAAAATCATCTCATCGGTTAATGTATTTAACTGTTAAGTGTTGTATTTTGTTTTTTTTTAGTCTTCCTCGACATTTGCTGCCATTTATTGTCCCCGTCCCAACTCTTTTGAGACGTGTTGGATTTCTCAAATTAGAAATGAGTACATATGTCCCCCAAAACAATATTTTTTCTCGGTTTTAACACTTAATATGTTGTCTTTTCACTATTCTCCATCTAATGAATAGATTGAGTGTTTTGAAAATGATAGCATTTTGATTTTATTCACTGTTTACCAAACGTCCCAACTTCATCGGAGTTGGGGTTAGTATAACCCTATTCTGGTGTAGTTGGGGCTAGTGCTGGGCAATATGGAAAAAAAGATGCCATGATATGGATCGCTTTATAGCACAATGACGACATATATCACAATATACCACCAATACACATGCTTTCAATTACTCTCTTCATATTCTTTTCATTGTGTTGTTTTCACAAAACCATGATACTTTAAAATAAGTATTTCTCTTCTTTTTACAGTTATGTGAACTTGGAGCGTGCATAGTGATGACACAAAATGTTATTAAATTACATTCCATTTCATATTACCGGTAGCTGTAATAATGGATAAAAATAGCTTATCGTGATACTTGTAGAAACAATACAGGAGAAAGGGCACAATATAGGCCCTACACTTTTCTGTTGTAATAGTGATAGGTGATATGAGCATCGTCATATTGCCGGGACTACATAATGTAACAAGCTACCTAATATTAATCACCCACAATGCAGTGCAGATTCAGTGGACAGACATCCATGATCCATGCGCATAATACAGCCCACATTTTTTATACATAGAGGTCCTGAAATGATTCGACAGATGGTCTTAATGTTAGTATGTGTTTATGTTATTTGAGGACCCTATCCCCACCCCCCTCCGTAAATAAACACACATACACACAACACACACACACACACACACACACACGCACACTTGTGAATACATGCGTTTGTGTGTTTGCTACACACACACACACACACACACACACACATGTGCGCTTCCCTTCGTTTCCTTTACTTCCCTCTCTCTTCTGTTCCGCAGCAGATTGCGAGTCGTCGTTGAGTTATTCAGTTTCATGCTGGCCCACCTGCCCCATACAGTACTGTATAGCCAGAGATAATACAGGAAGAGGAATCTTACTATCTCTGGTGTGGTCTATGTGCCCTCTCCCTCTCTGCAAAGTCACCACCTGCCATACTATAATGTATGTGCATCTTACAGTATATTTTAAAATAGTTTGATTACTTCTGGACGTCCATAGTCCCCTATCCCCTCTCTCTCTGCAAAGTGCAGTATAGGTGTGCACAGTCCGACACGCTTTGATCCCCCTTGGATATCCTCTTGCTCTTTGCCTCTCGGAGAAGTCGCCACTCTGGACTCTGACAAGCTGTGATCACCTCGGATGGCCATTGCTTTCTCTTTGTCTGTTTTTGTCTGTCTCTCTGTGTCTCTTTCTGTCTCTGTCTCTGTCTCTGTCCCTCTCTCTCTCTTTCTCTCTCTCTCTCTCTCTCTCTCTCTCTCTCTCTCTCTCTCTCTCTCTCTCTCTCTCTCTCTCTCTCTCTCTCTCTCTCTCGCTCTCTCTGTGCAGTGTTGCCATTTGATTTGGCCACACTGTATGTGGCATTTTAAGAATCCCCTCACCTTTGAATGGCGATTACCCTTTCTGTGCAAAGGAAGGACAACTGGCAACTTGTTCTTTATTTGCTAGAGAGTTCTCCCATTGCGATATGACCCTCCAACCACCACCCCACATCCTCTGCCCTGGATAGCCAATATCTTCCCTCTTTCAGCAAATGGGAATGCGGACTAGTGATGTCACAGTAGCCTATAATGTGCCATCCCACCATTCTCTGATGTGCTCTGATGTGTCCCACTTGTGAACAACAAAGTACAAAGGGACACATTTTTTGAAATGAGATTAAAGTTAAGATGCATTCTTCACCTCCTTTTTCCAACGCCCTACTCTTGAAGAGTTGCGTTTGCATAGTTGTACACATGACTTGAAATGATAAATATCAAAGTGTCAATAATATAACTATCATTATGAATATCATAATTGTCATGATGGTCACAGTGGCATCACTGCAGGTTGGTGTTGCAATGAGCATGCTCTAGCTCTAGTGGTTCTCAACCTATCTTGAACAAGCGCCGCCTTGGCCTCTTCACAAGCCTCCCAACGCCCCCATGACCTCATCATAAGCCTGACAACACCCCCCTTAGTATTACGTAAAAAAATAAATGGACACATGCCCCCCAATGGCTACTAAGCACCGCCCCCTCTCGGCTGTATCCTCATTGCAGCTCAGACCATCTCCTCCCACCCTCCATGGAGACAGATTCCTCTTAGCTTTCACCAGACTGTTTGACGGAATCAACAGCCGGCTTTCGCCCAGGCTAGTATTTTCGGATCTCTGTAGCGAGTCATTGAGATGGGCTCAGCACAGCGACAACACCAAGTTTGAACACCAACCTCTGGTGTCACAGTTTTGCCTTAAATTGCGGTGCGGTGCAAGCACAGACTATACATTTCATGTCCATAATCTGGCTACAAGCTCCCTGTAATAGAATAGAAAAGCATTAAAGCGCTCCACTGCTGACAGCTGTGAGGGAGGATTAGCTGCCAAATTCCTGCACTGCCCATCAACACCATTGGCAAGCGGAATTAGTTTCATCTCCAAAATCAGATTGCGGGGTCCTGAAGGGGGTTCAACTGGGCTGAGGATTACATGCTGTTAACACTTGTTTGACATTGAAGAGAGTCACACATAGGCCTACAGTGCAACCACTTTACTGCTTTTCATAGGCCTAAAGTGTACATATACAGGTATAGGCTACCACATTCATCTGAGTGCAGAAGTGCATCTGTGTGCCATATTAAATAGGCCTGCATTTGTCCTAGCCATGTCACACCTTGGGCTACATCATAGCCTAAATATAACAAAAACAATTAGATTGTCCTGCTTGGTAATATACGTGGTTAAAATATAGGAATATAGGAGCACAGCATCCGTTCTATTGTTTCATGTGTCTAACAGACAATAAAGTGTTATCTAAAATAAGATAGATAATTTAGTGTCATTTTAAGGTCACCATTAATTAATATGCAAATGACGGATAGCGTCCAGGTCAGCTTGAGAAAGAGCAATGGTTCCCCGGGGGATTTTTCTTTATCACGTAATTACAGGTTGGCTTCACAGTCGACTCCATGAAGTCGATTCTCAGCAAGTCAATCCCTAGTTGTTCAAACAAACCCACCCAAGCCATGGTCAAAGGGTAGTTAACGTCATATATCGAAGCCTGCCTAACGGTGTAGATGCCAAGGTTACTCAATAATTTAAGCGTTGGGGCACTAACATAAGCTGTAAACCGTGCACTCTGTAATGGTGGGCTTTCGGTATGTTTGGCACGTTGCGTTGATTCCCCCGACGCATGTAGAATTGCTGCACTAATTCCGGCATCCGGACTGCGAATTTCCACACTAATTAATGAAATAATAATCGCCAAATGGTGTGGTGTGGTCTGGGCCAAATCCACTAGTTGAAAGCCATGGCGATAGAGGCGCTGCTTGTGTTGTGTTGTGTATTAGGCCTACTGTAGGTAAATTGAAGTGTGATGCTCTGACGACCCTAACACCCCCAAGATCAAAGGGCCCATTAGGCCAAAGACTGGTGTGTGGGTTAGCCTACTTTTTGTTCCCAATCCACTACTATCTCGGGGATCAGTTGTCAGTCTAATGATTCAGTTGGAGGACAGTGAAACCCCACGAGGCCAAGGACCTGGAAGATTGATAAGGCTAATATTCACATGCGTTTTATGCCATTAATGTGCTGCTTCCGATTATTTAAGTATCTAGGTTTCAATTTGAATAGACTACTCTGTAGCCTAATCGTCTGCATTTTAACATTCCAATATATTGTAGCCTAAGTCAATAATAAAAATGTATATTTACAAGTAGCCTATCACAAAGTTTTCTCTTTTCTTCGTTTTACTGGCATAGGATTACTAATTATTTGACGCTTGCTTCCAACTTTCCCCATGGATTTATTTGACACTGGGGCGGACGCGCTCAGGGATAGTGGGACCAAATGTGACAAAGTCAGGGATAAATCCCGCAAGCTCATTGGCTGCCGGTGGCTTGTATAAAACGCTGCGGCACTTTCCTCAATCACATCAACTGCAGGCATCGAGAGAGGACTACACGTCGAATACAACTACGCGCATCTTTTCTCACTGTTGCGTCTGTTCTCGCTCTATCATCTGTCGTTTTCTTGTCGTTACGCATCTGAATACAACACATTTACGCGGTTACCATGAAAGAAAGAAGAAACACACAGCCGATGGTGGTGAGGTGTAAACTGGTTCTGGTCGGAGAGGTCCAATGCGGAAAAACGGCAATGTTACAAGTGCTGGCCAAGGATTGCTACCCAGAGGTAAAGAAATACCCCGGTTGATAATGAAAAAAATCTAAATTAAATCGGTTTGCTTGTTCGTTTTTTTTTAAATAAAATATAGGATGCGCTATGCGCTTTTGGCTTTTAAAGCGCCGTCTCTCAGTAACCTGTTGTTAATGATGTTCGAAGTTGAGTCATGAACCGAGCAGTTGCATGCAATGCAATGAGTGAGTTTATAATATCCATGTCTCCCAGCCATAGAGCCCACTGCTGCAATTTCATTTTTCAAGGCATTTCCCTCCCCTGAATATTTTACCCATTACGCGTGGTTGCACAGACTTTATTATGTGCGCAAATACAACCTGTTACCATAAATTGCATTGACACATCTTATTTAATATGCAGCAAAGGCTTCGACACCTTGCATGATTATAATGGAGTTCTTTGCTGGTTTTATTTGCAGACATACGTCCCCACTGTGTTTGAGAATTACACTGCTTGCTTGGAACTGGAGGAGCAGCGTGTTGAATTAAGCTTATGGGACACATCAGGTAAAAAGAAATATTCGCTCTTCTGATGTATGTGAATTATGTAATGCTACGTCATGGCTCTGTTGATAGGCCCGTGTCAAATTTTGTGTGATAATGGTCTTTACATTAGGCCTATTATTTTATTGTATCTGTATAATAGGGCAATGATATCACTCATTGTATACAATATAGGTGAAATCAATGTGGGCTATCTTCTTTGTTAGGGCTGTTGTAATGAAATTCAGTGTTGACACAACAAAGCAAAGTGACAGCCACTGTAATCTCACTAGCATTCAAGTGTCTATCCTTTGAGCATGAAGTGTCAGTCAGCCCCTCTTATCTGAGTGAGATCCTTTAAGCAAAGGTTGTATCAACAACAGGCTGACGAGCCCAGCACTCTACCACGCTGTTATTGTGTGGCTGGGGAAAATCTAACTTGGGCTATACAGTATAATCTAACTATGGCTACATTGAGTTATAAAGTAGCCTACTGACAATGGCTGGAGGGCCGAACCACGTCTGCTGTGAGACGGTGGTTTAATAGATAAATAACGTGTATTGAAAGAGGTCCCATCCAATGTTGCCCCTTATTTTAGAAGTTGAGAAGACCTTATCCCTTTGTATCTGGAGCAAATGTAAGCACGGGCTATATAGCGGAGGGATATTGTAAGATGGCATGTTGTCAAAGCAAGCTTACGCTACTGAAGTCTGGCTGTGCCATTGTTGGAATGCCAATCCGGGCGCAGGTGCATCCGGTGGCTCTGTACACACACACACACACACACACACACACACACACACACACACACACACACACACACACACACACACACACACACACACACACACACACACACACACACACACACACACGCAGACTCCACTCCACTCCACTAATCAAAGAGAGAGGTTGTGTGATAGTACGGTGCGTTATGCAGGGGCCCGGAGCGTCAGATTAATGACTGCATCATATGTTGTGCTGTGCTGCAAGTAAACTGGGTCATTGGTAGTCTAGGATCTTTCTCTCCCTCTTTCCCTCTCTCTCTCTCTCTATCGCTCTCTCTCTCTCTCTCTCCTGAAGGCGTGACCTCCATTTGCTTTACCGCCTGGCTGTTTAGCATCTCTCGCAGTCTCAGCTGGGCTGAGTCAGCCTAGCTCTGAGCCGAGCATTGGGCATCGGGGCATCATTGGGCATTGGGGCATCATTGGGCATTGGGGCATCATTGGGGCATCATTGGGCATTGGGGCATCATTGGGCGCGGAATGTTTACTCTGTGCCATGGGTGTGAGTCACATCATGTGACAACTCTTTATGTGCTTGTTGACACTAAATATTAGGCCTGGAGACCTGTGTGTGTGTGTGTGTGTGTGTGTGTGTGTGTGTGTGTGTGTGTGTGTGTGTGTGTGTGTGTGTGTGTGTGTGTGTGTGTGTGTGTGTGTGTGTGTGTGTGTGAGAGAGAGAGAGAGAGTGCATTCGTTGTTAACACTCTCAGGTTTGAAAATAGTGTGTGTTAACACGTCTGGCTTTGAGACTATTAGCGCTGGAGTGTGTGTTTTTGTACATGGGTGTGAATGCCAGGTTTTGTCACTATTAGAGCTGAAGTTTGTGTGTGTTTGAGCATTTTAGCTGTTGACATTTTGAGGGTTGAAAAAAACATTGTGTGTGAACTCGTCTGACGAGCGCTGGAGTGTGTCTGTGTGTGGAGGCCACTATTAAAGCACGTGCGAGAGAGAGAGTGAGAGAGAGAGCGAGAGAGAAAGAGAGAGAGAGAGAGAGAGAGAGAGAGAGAGAGAGAGAGAGAGAGAGAGAGAGAGAGAGAGAGAGAGAGAGAGAGAGAGAGAGAGAGAGAGAGAATGACAAATTATTTTAACCTCCACTTCATTTTTCCTACGCTGGCCTCTTTTGCTTCAGTGATTAAGCCAATAGCCACCTCTCTCCATTCCTCCCTCAGACTATCTTATCATCAAGGTGACGTGGAAATCTCAACAGTTGGCTGAATCAGACAGATTCTGTGCCTGACCCTGTGGATGGATATAGGGCTATGAGAGGGATTGTCTAGACACGAGTGGGGATTGTTTTGTGTAAATTAATGCTATACAAAAGATTAGCAGGAGGCAGCCTTGTTTGCCACTAAACACGTCAGTAATTTGCATCTGATTTCGTAGAACGCACGACAGGCTTTGATACTGTGTTGAGTATTTAAATCCCTTTAACCCCCTTTGTGCAGACTCTTATGTTACAACCTACCAAACTTGTAATGACCAAGTCCTCATCTGTTGCTTGAGGCTCGCAGTAATGTCATTGCAATGTTGTTATGCTGTAGTTGAGTCTTTTCAGCAATGAGTGAACGGGCCCACCGGTGGGAAGAGGTTACCACATTCCTACTTCAGTGGGCAAGTGTTTATGAGAAATGTTTCCTATAAGGCTGGTTTTAAACCATCCTATATCTTATTGCGGTACTGTTTATTGTGAATGCTTAGGGCCAATGCTGCAGCATTTAATTGGCTTCATCAGTTCAGAATGGATGCTTGATAAAGCTCTTCTCAAACAGGATTCATCTATGTTGTCATCTTTCTGTTTGTGTTCCACACTGTAGCTTCACTTCCATATGGTCACTATTGTGTCTCAATAGCAGGGGTAAGAGTGGGGCATCCATGGCTTGCTAAAGCAGGTCTCTCCTCCTGGGTTTCAAACAGACAGCCTCACTTCCACCACTGCCTTTGCCTTTGTGCTTGAGTGACTTCTTTATTTGAAAAAAAAAACACTTTGAAAGAAAAGAAAAACAGCAAGATTCTAAAATTCCACACTCTATTCTATGGCGTTAATTATGAAATTAAACTCTTTCGAGTTGTCTTTGGCCAGGGTCAGGCGGCCCAGACAAGAGACAAACACTGCACCCATCCCTCACAACAGCAGCAGCAACAACAAAACATCCTGTCCCAGTGTGCCCGTACAAGTGGACTCCCTCAAACCACTGCAAGTGACCAATCAGACCAGCCACTAATCAGACACTATGCCCGCTGTGCCCGAGGCTGTGAAGAGGGAGAGGAAGAGGAGGAGGAGGAGGGGGACTGGCATTGTGTTAGAGCACATGGCTGCCTGGCTGGGTGGGTTCAACCCCCCCTTCTCTGCCCCCCGCGGGCATTGCATTCTAGCCTATTGACCTGATTACTGTAAACTGTGTGGTTAGTGTGTTGGTGCACTTTGTGTTGGATTGCTCAGTATGGATTTCCATCACATACACTCAGACGCACATGTGCTTCATTCACCATAGCGCTACTTTGTATTTTGCAGATTATCCATATTCCTAGATTCCCATCCACAGATAGAGCATGAATGTATTATGGCTTATAGAGCTATTAAAATATTCATGGTAAGAGTGGTTGTGGATATCTAGTTGTGAGGAGAATTCAATCATACTGGACTTACTACACAATTATTGCAACAAAAATGAAATGGTAATATTTATATTTGTATACAAAGAATAAAACTTTTACTGCGAGGCTTGGTGGCTCAATGAGCCAATACTCTCTACTATTACACCAGGGACCCAGGTTCGATTGTGACAGGTTGTTTCCCAATACTCCTCTCTCTTTCCCATTCAGTTCCTGTCTCACTGTCCTATTCTAAATAAAGACTTAACAGCTCAAAAGTATCTTTAAAAAATGAATTAAAATGTTAAAATGTACTTTCTGTCATGAATTACAATGTCTTCATTACATTTTGCATCATATTCTCTTCTTCTCCAGAGGCAGTTGTTGTTGTGAAATGAAAAAAAAAATCTGAATGAATTTTTGGGCTGCCCAAATCCCTGTGCTCTCCAATCTCCCTGCCCGTTCTTTGATCTGATTGGTGTGTGCTGAGAAGAGACACACAAGACCAGACTAGACTAGTTGATAGGCAAAGTGCTCTTTGGTCGGTGAGGGAAAAAAGAAACGGGGCCTTTAAAGTGGGTTTATTTGCCCAAAGGCAAAAGGGATGAGGCAACACTGTGGAGAGAGAGAGAGAGAGAGAGAGAGAGAGAGAGAGAGAGAGAGAGAGAGAGAGAGAGAGAGAGAGAGAGAGAGAGAGAGAGAGAGAAGAGAGAGAGAGAGAGAGAGACTTGGCAAACCCTTCTGTTTGATGGCTCAGATCACTCCCAATCCATGCCCAAGCATCTGAGCAAACTGTGTGCTCTAAAAATAATGGCAGCGGGCTACACCGTCCCCGTAGCTGCTCTACACATAAACACAGACGTTGCACACACCTATTGCACTGTGTTTGCTTCAGACTTAAAATGGTGGTTGGTTGACGGTTGTTTTCATGGTATCAAACAGATATGTAAAAGTATCAAGATAGCATTTGTTTCCTTGTTTTTTTATGTTTTGTTTTGTTTTGTGATGGAGGGGTCCACTGTTAATCACCTGAATGTGCTCTCTCTCTCTTTCTCTCTCTCTCTCTCTCTCTCTCTCTCTCTCTCTCTCTCTCTCTCTCTCTCTCTCTCTCTCTCTCTCTCTCTCTCTCTCTCTCTCTCTTTCTGTTATTGTGTCTGTGCCTGGATGATGTACACTATACAGGTGCACAGATCATGTAGTCTAATCAGAAGGGTCTCTCTCCTCTCCTTCTCCTGTCTCTCTGCCTCTTCTTTGCGTCCTTGCTATATCTCTGGCTGTGGCGTGTTATTGCCTGGATGTGCTGTAGTTGTGCAGATTGAGCAGTCCAATCAGAGGGGTGTCTGTGCATTGATTTGGCTGACCCCATCTCATGGCTGGTGACACCAGAGGGACTCACTGATTGGGTCTCTCAGGGCTTGGGACAGCAGAGGGCCTCACTGATTGGGCCTTGCAGGAAGGGCTGGGCCAGCTTTGGGTTTACAGGCCTGAATCAATTCGGACTTTTAATCAGACAGACCCACTGGACAGGTCAAAGGTGCATATGTGTGGGTTTGGGGCACCATCATCCACCACCATCAGCTGTGTGTGTGTGTGTGTGTGTGTGTGTGTGTGTGTGTGTGTGTGTGTGCGTGCGTGCGTGCGTGCGTGCGTGCGTGCGTGCGTGCGTGCGTGCGTGCGTGCGTGCGTGCGTGCGTGCGTGTGTGTGCGTCAGCCAAAGGTCGCTGTAGGTATTAGTGACTATGGATTACATT
>NC_085866.1:19122314-19124814 GCF_034702125.1 Engraulis encrasicolus | reverse complement strand
TATGTGTGTGTGTGTGTGTGTGTGTGTGTGTGTGTGTGTGTGTGTGTGTGTGTGTGCGTGTGCGTGTGCGTGTGCGTGTGCGTGTGTGTGCGCACGCATTCATGCGTTTGTGTGTTTGTCTATGACTTTGAGTCTGAGTGCTTGAGTCTCTATGTGGGTGTGTGTATGTGCATGAAAAAGAATGTGTGTTCCCTGTGTGTGTGTACCAGTGTGTGTGCCTATTTTTCTGTGTGCATGTGTCTACGTGTGTCAGACGAGAGAGAGGGTGGATGCGGTGCAGAGTCAGAAGTGTATGGCATGGCAGCAGTCTCTAGACAAAATAAAGGAGGTGTAGGAGGGTGGATGGGGAGGTGGAGGAGGGGCATGGCAGCAGTCTCTAAACCAGGGGTTCCCAACCTTTTTCAACTTGGGGCCCACTCGAAATTGTCAAAAATGTTAGGGGCCCACCTCTGACCCAATTAAGAATAAAACTCAAATAAATCAACAACAACACACACCAAGATATGATTATTATTTTTGGAAGATGATTTCAAGGCCCACTTGGAATACCTTCAGGGCCCACCAGTGGGCCCCGGCCCATAGTTTGAGAAACACTGCTCTAGTCAAAGTAGGTAAAGGAGGGTGTGGATGAGGCGGAGGGTAGGCAAGTGAAAGGCTGGTGTAAGGGGGAGGCGGAGGGATGATGTAGGATAGGGATGGCAGCAGGCTGTAGGCAAGTGGCAGGATGGTGTAGACGCTTAGTTGCCATTGGGGAGCATTAGCCCATTTCATTTTTTAATACTAAGGGAGGCGTTGGCAGTCTTGTGATGATGTCAAGGGGGATTGGCAGGCTTATGGGTCAAGGGGGCATGTTTTTTTTTTAATGTTAAGAATGACTGCTCTATATGAACGATGGCAGGAGGGGGCGGGGTATTGATGGCAACAGGCTCTGTACGAGGAAAGGGAGGGTATAGTGTAGGGATATGGCATGTTCTATACGAATGGAGGCAGAGTGTGAACGTGTGTGTGTGTGTGTGTGGGGGGGGGGGGGGGGCAACAGGCTTTAGACGAGGGTGAGGGTGTATGGGGGGTGGCAGCAGCTCTAATGGAGGGGCAGTGTCGTGGAGGGGTGGATGGCAGCAGTTGGGTCTTTTGTGGGTTTTTGACCCACCTCTGACCTAATTAACTTAAATCAAAAATACACTAAAATCAAATCTAAATCAAAGGTCAGCAACATACCTTCACACAAATATTATTGTGATTTTTAGAAAGGAAAAAAAAAACGTCAAGGCTCGCTTGGAATACTTTCAGGGCCTACCAGTTCCTGGTCCCAGCCCACAGTTTGAGAACCACTACTCTAGAAGTAAAGGCGTGTGTAGGGGGGAATGACAACGCGCTCTATACGAGTGAAGGGAGTGTGTATGGACACAGCAGTTCTATACGAGTGAAGGGAGTGTGTATGGACAGCAGTTCTATACGAGTGAAGGGAGAGTTGGGGTGTGGGGTTGTTGGCAGCTGCCTCTATACGAGGCCCACAAAGGCAGCCCAGCCCCTCTCCATCTGCTGTGCGACACCAGGGGCCTGTTCTGTGCCCAAGATGCCTTGCTCCCATGTCAATCACACACGGCACGGCACGGGGCCAGTTCGCACCGCCACCACCACCACAACCGCTGGCTGCCTTCCCACACACACATCCCACCCACCCAACCTTCCACCCATCCCATAATGCACAGTGTGCTGCGTTGCCTAGCGCCCAAGGCTGATGTGAGGGATGCTGCCAAAGATGCTGATGATTCAGTCAAAACTAGAGATGTATAGGATCCAAGATCCGGTTCCGGATCCGGCAGGATAATAGGGTTCTTCAGACTATCCGGATCCGGCAGGATCTTAAGCAATGGATCCGGTATCCGGCAGTTACCTAAAAAATCAGGATCTGGGGCATCTGTACTTTTTACGTAGCCTAGGCTTTTCAATCGCTGCATGGAGTGAAAGCCCCTTTGGAAGCGGCCGTTGAAGGCAGTGTGGCAGTCAGCCAATGAGTCTTAAAAATAGTTTGCGCCAACGTAATAAAAATGGCCCACGTGTGCGAGTTGGCTATGTTTCAACCCTTTCGTAGGATCCGGTATCCGCTTCCGGATCCGGCAGGATCTTAAGCAGTGGATCCGGTATCCGGCAGGATCCTAAAAATCAGGATCCGGTGCATCTCTTGTCAAAACGCCTGTCTGTTTGTCATGATGCTACCCCAAATACTGTATAAATACAGGGGTTCACATTTTCCAACTAGGGGTTCGCTTGAAATTTTCCTGAATATTCAAGTTCCACGTTTGACCAAATACACAATAAAACCGAAATGAATAGTCAACGGCAACACGGCAACACATTTTATTTACAATATAAAACACCAGGTTAGTATTGTATGTAAATTGCATTTCTTTTCCTGAGGGCGGTTCTACTAAGCTAGTTTTACGCATCCAAAGACTACAGTATATTCAGTTATCTGGTGTTGCGATGCGTAAGGGAG
>NC_085866.1:19107314-19114814 GCF_034702125.1 Engraulis encrasicolus | reverse complement strand
GGAGGGAGGAGAGGAGGGAGAGACGCGGAGCAGATCTCGAGGAGAGATGAGGGTCCCGACTCCTGAAATACCAGGCGATTCTTTTTCAATGTTCTATGAATCTTTTGCTGAATAGCCTACATTAAATGTGTTTAAACATTTGTTTTCTTTCAAAGAACATGCGTACAATTTAATGTTGGCTTCATGTCATACTTTAAGAAATACTGCTCGAAAACGCTAGTGATATTCGGCAACGTTTGATATTGCGTGTATTCGGCCACGCATGTTATTTTTTGTGCATTCCTAACAACAACAGCATTAGTTATGAAATTATGACATTAGTTATGAAGTGCGTCCTATGACGCAGTGCGTCTTGTCTGTGGAAAAAGTCACGGTCCTTGGTGGTGCGTCTTTTAACCCAGTGCGTCTTTTGGTCCCGAAAATACGGTACATCATTTTACTTAAATCAAGTAGGTAGCAGGCTTCACTCAGGTTTCTTGATAACTGTTAAGGGTGCTGTCCCAGATGAATACTTAGAATCAAAGAAAAGGGGGGCGCACCTTGCATCATTTTTTTCTTCTTTATTTTTGTGCACAGACGCGCGTCTGTGCACAAAAATAAAGAAGAAAAAATTTATGCAAGGTGCGCCCCATAATTTTACTTCAAATGTCCCTCGCTGAAAATCCATGTGATGTACAAATGGCGTATCATGAGTTGACTCCCTTTATTTGCTGGTTCAAGTACCAGTGTGTATGATAACGTGTGGCATCTCTAAAGACTCTTCCCCACTGCTGGTTTTCTGGTAGGCCAGCTCAATAACGTGCGACTCGGTCGCCACTTTTTGCTTCATGATAGAGCTGTGTCGTGCCCGAAAAAGCAAAAAGTGGCGGCTGAGTCGAGCTGTTTCGAGCTGTAGGCCTACCAGAAAACCGGCAGTGGAAAAGAGCCCGACTTAGCTATCTAGTTACAGTCTCCAAGTATTACAACAGCGTGCAATCCCCCCTGCTATAGTGACTGTGTTCATGTTATGTGCTTGCTGATTCCTGCTGTGAAAATGTTCAACTCGGGTTAAGTGTAGAGATGATAATATAACATTAGGCTTATCTTTTTTCTTGTAGGCTCCATGTTCTATTACAATGTGCAGCCTCAGTGTTACAGTCACTGACTGTGTTCATGACATGTGCTTACTGACATCTTAGGTGAACCACAGTGCATCTGTAACATAATGGTATATAAGACCTAAGATGTAACACAAGATGTATTTTTCTTCCAGGCTCCCCATACTATGACAACGTCAGGCCGCTCTGCTACAGCGACTCTGATGCGGTGCTGCTGTGCTTCGACATCAGCCGACCAGACACGGTGGACAGCGGACTGAAGAAGGTAAGAGGATCAAAGAGAGCCTGCAGTCTTCACTACACACTTAGGCACACACACACACACACACACACACACACACACACACACACACACACACACACACACACACACACACACACACACACACACACACACACACACACACACACACACAATCTCTCTCTCTCTCTCTCTCTCTCTCTCTCTCGATCTTGGTGTCTCACACACACACACACACACACACAATCTCTCTCTCTCTCTCACACACACACACACACACACACACACACACACACACACACACACACACACACACACGCGCGCAACAGCTCCCCAGGGCTGTCGTTCGCCCACCTTCTTCCCCTCTCATGTCTCCCTGCTAACAAGGCAAGGCCTTCAGACTAACACATGATGCAAGAGGAGAGCAAACACACACACACACACACACACACACACACACACACACACACACACACACACACACACACACACACACACACACACACACACACACACACACACACACACACACACACACACGTTATCTCTGTTTTTCTAGTTTATTTTAGCCGCCGAACATTTCCCAACAGACAGGAGGTATTCCAAGGACAGCCGAGTTTTCACTGACATAAACATGTGTTCCACTTGAAGTGCAGCTACACTGTACGACACGAATGCAAACCCGGCCCTCCATATGCTCCATAATCCATGAAAGTATATTCAAAGAAATGAAACTCTTGTCATCATATGGTGATTTCAGGCCGAAAGGAAAACACGATTCCCACACCTAATCCACACTATAGCAGAGAGAGGGAGAGAGAGAGAGAGAGAGAGAGAGAGAGAGAGAGAGAGAGAGAGAGAGAGAGAGAGAGAGAGAGAGAGAGAGAGAGAGTTTGTGTCTGTGCTCATTGTGTCATCATGTGTGGGCATGCATGCACTGACTCCATGGAACCTGAGTGTGGACATGCCATTACACAAAACGAACTATTTGTACATATTAAAACTGGTGGCGGGAGCATAGTACATACATGCTGGATGAACTGCATTGATTATATTCTCATGTGGGAAGGAGATTTTTTTCTACATTTGGATGATATGGTATTTTCATGAGTATAATTATATTATTCATAAAAATACCAGCTATTCACAATCTCTCTCTCTTTTTCTCCCTTCTTTTCTCTCTCTTTTTCTCTCTCTATCTGTGTGTGTGTGTGTTTGTGTGTGTGTGTGTGTGTGTGTGTGTGTGTGTGTGTGTGTGTGTGTGTGTGTGTGTGTGTGTGTGTGTGTGTGTGTGTGTGTGTGTGTGTGTGTGTATTTGTGTGTGTGTGTGTGTGTGTGTGTGTGTGTGTGCGTGCGCGCGCGCAGTGGAGGACAGAGATCATGGACTTCTGCCCAAACACACGCATCCTTCTGATTGGCTGTAAGACTGACCTCCGCACAGACGTCTGCACGCTCATGGAGCTGTCCAATCAGAAACAAGTGCCCATTACCTATGAGCAGGTAGGCCTCAAGTATGGAGCTGATTAATATGTGTAAACTCTCTGGTGGGAACTTTCATGATTCAAGATTGCTAATTTTGTAGGGGACGAAAAGTAAAAAAAAAAAAAAAAAACTCAAGTGCAACAAGAGCTACAGATAGCAACAAATGCTATCTCTCAAATGTTTTAATATGTTTAAAATGTTAAAGTTTTTATATGAATTGAAGCAGTTTTGCTTAAACCTGCAGCAAAGTGTGATTTCCCTCCTGTTTTCGATTGTCTTTGTTGTGTTACCACACATCCTGTTCTGAACCCGTAAGCGGTGGCCTTCAAAAAGCAGAACAATGTGCTAATTTGCACACTTGTCAAACGAAGGAACGAAGGAAAGGAAATCTCCACACACTATTTCTCTTTTATCGCACCATATAGTTTTTTATTGCGCCATTAATCTGGACGCAGAAACACTATGTAGAGATTCCTTGAATTTGTTTGATGAGTCTATATTTGATCCCGACGTCAAATTTTGTGCGGCTGTCTCATACGTATGCTTTGCTTCTTTCTCCTCCTCTTCTCCATCCACCAGGGCTCGGCCTTCGCCAAGCAGCTGGGCGCGGAGACCTACCTGGAGTGCTCCGCCTTCACGTCGGAGAAGAGCATCCACAGCGTGTTCCGCACGGCGGCGCTGGCCGCGCTCAACAAGCTGCAGGCGCCTCCCAAGCCCAGCCCCGCCCGCCGCCTCTCCAAGCGCCTGCTGCACCTGCCCAGCCGCTCCGAACTGCTCACCTCCACCTTCAAGAAGGAGAAGGCCAAGAGCTGCTCCGTCATGTGAGCGACCCCACCCGACCCGACTCGACCCGACCTGATCTGACGTGGTGGCGTGCGGCACAGCGGGGGGGTGAAGACGAGACGAAACCAAGCAAGCCAGACGACCTACTGTACAGCTGCAACATCACCCACTGACCTCGCTCGAGTCAGATATGATAAATATGCCAACCACCTCCCTCCCCCGCCACCTTCCTCTTGTTATTTAGTGGTGGGGGGGGGCATCCCCACTGGACTGGTTGATTGGGGAAGGGGGGATGGGGGTGGTATATGATGGTGACATCATACACCATGTTAAAAGGGTTAACCCATGTAGACCCCCTTTTTCCCACCCCCCCAAACTTGAGAAAAAAATGTGTAAAGAAGCAAAAGAAAAAAAAGTTGCTCAGGACGTGTGGACACTTGGTTTGGTTGATGTCCATGTTGTCCTGAAAAGCTTTTTCCGTGCATATCTGCTATATTTTTGTTCTGTTTTGTTTTTTGACTGTCTCAAACACTCTCTCTATCGTCTTGGGAAACACCCTGAGATCATCTCCCAACTCAGTCTCATTTTCGCTCACTGTATATTTCAAGATTACTACTACTATGTGCAACTGTAAAAAAAACAAGAAACAAATGGTGACAGACGACATGGTGACCATTCGTAAATCATTCAACTGCTTCTGAGAGGTTAAGAGAAAACAGTGCAAACAGAAAACATCAGCCTTTTTCAGGTGGTCTCAGATGGTCTCAGATGGTCCTAGGGAGCATTAGAACATCAGCCATTTTAAGATGGGTTTTTTTTTTTGCACAGATAGTCTGTATGCACTACCACGGGGAGAAAAGCAGGGAGAAGGCAGCTGGTCTGAACCCTGTAAATAGAGCGGCCCTCGATGGGCAAGCTGGTCAGGAGAGGAAGAGGAGGAGGAGGAGGAGGATGAGGAGGAAGAGGAAGGTAGCATCTCGTCCAAACTCTTATCGCTGGCTCAGCCTGGCCCGTGAGGAGTTTATACTGGCTGTTCCCTTACTGCTGGCTTTTGCGAGTTTTCGCAGAGTTTCCAGGTTCCAGAATGGGAATATGGAATACTCAATAAATAATGCCTAATACAGAACACTTCCCCAACCCACCCCAGCCCACTCCGTTCAGCTCTCTGCACCCACAGAGCCCTTTTGTAGTGAGAACTCAAAACTAAAAAGAGGGACAAGAGAGCTTTGGAGAATTATGCACAGGCGGTTATAGAGGCTACCAAAGTTGTTGTTTTTTTTTTTTTTTTAAAGCACCCTCCCATTAAATATTGTCTGATGTGAAGGCTTCTGTTTTTAAAGAGGCAATAATATCTAGCCGGCTCGGGGTTAGGAAGGAGGAGGAGGAGGAAGTGTCTACCCCTGGGTGGTGGTGGTGGTGGTGCAATTGAGAGTGCGATCCTATTAACTTGATGACTGGTATCTGAGGGTCTGTGTGCTGCTACTGCTGCTCTTTGAGACTGGAGCTGACAGGAGCTGAAAACACACATCTCCAACCAGCCCAGGCTATCGGCCAGCATAGACAGGGGAGTTTAAAAGGGGGGTTGCTGAGCTGAGCTGTTGGGTTTTAAAAGAGGGATATGGAGCTTGCTCTGATACTGTTGGCTATAATCGGGGGCTGACTGAGACACAGATCTGGGATCAGCCCAGGGTATCATCCACCACAGACGATGCAGGGAGTTTATGGAGGGGTGGGTTGGAAGGCTGCTGAGTCGATGGGGGAGTTTAATAGGGGGGTGGGGGTGGGGGTGGGCTGCTCAGTCGATGGGGGACTTTATTGGGGTTGGGTGAAGGCTGATGGGGATGGGGAATGAAGGAAGCTAACATGCTGACTACATCAGATTTATCAGGGTTTTTTATTTATTTATTTCTTTTCCTTTTCTCCTTCAGTTCTTCAGAGATTCATCTTCAGGGGATGATCTGCCTGAAAGCAGTTGTAGCAGCACCATGTTGATACCGTTGATATTAATCAACAAAGGCAAAAAGAAAAACCAGAGAGAGAGTGAGAGGGAGATTGTAAGAGAGGAGGGAATAAAATATGGAGTTTTACCGATATTGATTTTCATTTGTCTGGAAGGATTGTCTCGGCAGGAAGCGGTAGCTGGCTTAATCTGTCGAGACAGAACAGATGATGAGCTTTTTTATTTTCCACACAGTACCGTAGTTCGGGAGATGTAGCACTCAATCCGCATTTGTCTCTTAGCTCATTGACAGCTGCAGAAACTGCAGCTTTTATTTTCCTTTTGTACAATACACGTATACAGTAGGCTACAGTACCTACATAACATATGCATTTACTTCAGAATGCATTACCAGCACTTGTGGTTGCTACGGTGTTTGTTTTTGACAGTCCAGTGTAGCCTATAGCTTAACTAACTAAAACATGACGAAATATGTAAGTTTCAACAAAAGAAATAACATCTTCAGCTTAATAGTAATGGTAAATGTGCGCAACAAACAATTTCTGGTAGAAGACAAGAAAATAATAATAAAATATAAAAAACACCACAAATCTGCTTTTAGCCACAAAGCAATAACGACTTGTGTGCTCGTAACGTGACGTGACTTATTAGGCAGTGGCAATAAAAGTAACTTCCGCTTCGTTATTTAACGTCATGCTGCTGCTCTGTGGGCCTTTGTATAGCGACACATATATTCTTGCTTAAAGAAAGAAACACGACTAGTGACCATAACGTGACCGCACCCCCATTGACCCTTCACCGTAGCCAGTTCCAGGGGCACAGGGGAGAGGAGGGTTGCTCAATGCCTGCTGCTGAACTTGTGAAACAAAGCTAAAGTAGCAAAGCTGAGAGGATTTTATGCTAAATCCAGTTAACGATTAACTTAAAAAACAACAACAACAGCAAGCTGTGGGTAGTTTAATTTGTCGACTGTGGAACATTATCACAACTCTGTTACATCTTCGAGTTACCAAAAAAATGCAATAGGAACTAGGATTGTTTACATCAGGAAGTTAAACAGCCTATGGAACAATTCAGCGTTTAGGATAACAAAGATTTGGGGTTTTCTTGGAAGGGCTTGGGTATTTGTGTAGGGATTGAGGGATTTTCATGATATCAAGTGACTAAGAAACTAAGCAACAGGCTGGTCCTGTGTAAAGAAAAGCTATTTTTCCATTCAAACCATCATTTGTTTACAGCGTTTTTTTGTCATAGTCAGTATTTATGTTTTCATTTAGTCTCAGATTTTTGTGTAGCATTGTCTAGAGCCTAGTTTTTTTTTTCTTTTTGGAAGTGCGCAACTTCAGGTGGTGATTTGTGAGCCTCCTCTTCTTTGGTCACACCAGACATTCCTCTGCATCGCCTAGCAACAGCAGCAGAGAATGAGGTCTGAGATTGGCTGTGTGGTTTTGGGGAGGGTAGGAGGAGGGCGAGGAGGATAGGCGTAGGCTCTTCCCAGCCTTTACGGCTACAGGATATAAGGCTGGCGCTACATTGGATGTGTTACGTTAAGTTGCGTGAAATATACACTGAAAAGAATGGGCTCATTTTTTTAGACTGTTCACTGTGCTGCCATCTCTGGTGTAGCCAGTTCCATTGATTATAGTGGGAAGCTAACCGTTACGGTAGATAAGTCTTTGACGTAGGCTAACGCATCCAGTGGAGCCCCAGCGTCAAGTGCTCTTTCTTTGCTTCTGTTCGAAGTGAAAAGAGGCAGAGGACAACCATTCACCACATTTTTCATTTTCTTCACCATAACGGTCCATCTGCTTGAAGAGATTGTGATGGTTGTTAGGGCAGTGACCTTGAAGGAAACCTGTTTCTTCAAGTTTTCGGCCAATGTGTGCTGCCATGGTGCGGCAATGGGGGTACTGCTAAGCATTACAAGCATGTCTTCT
>NC_085866.1:19084814-19099814 GCF_034702125.1 Engraulis encrasicolus | reverse complement strand
AGCAACAGCTCACGATTGGTTAATGGTGATGGCCACGCTCGAGGAGTTGTTGCGCCAGAGGGCAACACACACACACACACACACACACACACACACACACACACACACACACACACACACACACACACACACACACACACACACACACACACACACACACACACACACACACACACACACACACACACACACACACACACACACACACACACACACACACACACACACACACACCACCGCTATGGTGAGGGCACCCATATATCACACATTTGTGCACCCAGCATATCGCACATTTGTGCAGAGTCTTCAGTAGTTCTATGGGGAGGGCACTGACACCTTTGTGTGCGCCTCTAAGACACACACACACACACACACACACACACACACACACACACACACACACACACACACACACACACACACACACACACACACACACACACACACACACACACACACACACACAATTTCATGTTATTATATTTAACGTAAAGTGTTGACAGGAGGATGACTGAATGAACACAGTGTTCAGTTGTTTACGTAATATTTTGTCCTGCTCTCCTTCAGTGTGTGGTGGTGACTGACCCTTAGCAAACCTCTCTCACACCTTCATGCACGAGCATGCACGCACACACATGCGCGCACACAGACACCCTTCACACACACACACACACAGCCCAACAGCAACACCAACAGCAACACTGCCACCACCACCACCACCACCACCACCACCACAAAGCCTTCAATCTATTCTATGGCCTCAATGTGAACAAACAAAAGCAAGGCCATTGTGTAAGCATTGTGTCAACCCTCCCATTACTCAAAGCCCAAGGAGCAGAGGGAAGATAGCAGAGAGCTGGATGCTAACGGATCAATATCTGGACACAGACACACACAGAGACACACACACACACGGACGCACACACACACAATCACAATCACAGTCACACAGACAGACACAGAAACACACACAGACACACAGACAAAGACACACACACACACACACACACACACACACACACACACATACACACACACACACACACACACACACACACACACACACACACACACACACACACACGCACGCACACACACACACACACACACGTACATGCACATGTGTTCCCATAAAAACAAACACACACACACTCACAGAGCAGAACACGCCATCAGATGACTCATCTCTGTTGTCTTTGTCCATTCCCAATCAGTCCTCAGCCATGAGCTTGGCATACAGCCATGCCAGACTGCATAGAAAAAAAAGAAGTGTCAACGTTGTAGAGTAAACTTTCAGCATATAAATCCGGATAGAGTATTTGTAACACTGTGGAGAGCCAAATTACTCTAACATGCAGTCAAACGTGAAAATGGGTAAAATTTAGTATCACTTTACAATACGTGTTGTTTAATTTAAAATACAGCTCTCAATAATCACATAATATTGAGAAGGATTTGACTCTGAAAATGACACGGACCCAAAGATAAAAGGACCACTGTTTAGAGTAAGATCAAATCTCTTCATGATGTAGTTGAGTATTTTTGGCAAATAGTGAATAGGCCCGCCGACGAGCCCTGCTGCAGTAAGAGGCTACGTTTCACCACAAGTTGCTTTGCTCAATTCTGACCAGGGGTGGATTTCTCAAAAGGAAAGTTGTTAGCTTGTTAGCAACTTTGGTAGTAGCCAATGGGAAAATGCTTTGAAAACAACAAAGTAGCTAATGTAGTAAGCAACTTTGGTTTCGAGAAATGCACCCCAGACCAGATCCAGACCAAAACCATCCCTCATCCTAATATAACCTGTCACTCAGTAAAGACATGTTCATAAGAAAAGGAAAACTATAAGGCTGTGAGAGGACGTAAGACTGCACCCCTTGATGCGCACCTGTTTCCTCCACCAGTGCAGGAGCCGCACGGCCATGAATCCATGCCAAAGCCACACGGGTGATGCTGTAATAAAGGCCTCTTGCTGTTGTACTGGGGCAGCCAGGTGGTAAATTGGATTTATAACATTACAGTGAGAAGTCAAATGAAATGGCTTGGCTGGGTAAAAGGATATATTTCACTGTGCCTCTGACTGCTAAGGTGCTGGCCTGTACGCAGACGGCTCTCCTCCTGTTGCCTGGCCGGATGTGAGTCTGTATGTCTGTATGTCTGTATGTCTATGTCTGTATGTCTGTATGTCTGTATGTCCATCTGCCTGTCTGATGTTTTTGTTCACAGAACAAAGTTTGAACTGGAGGAAAGATTTGCACCAAATCTGCTAACGATCTATCATAGGGACTTGTGACGTGTAAGTGACGTGTGACATGAATTGAGGCCAGTGATTTCAGGATGGCTGACTTTCAAAATGGCAGTGGAGGTATCAAAATTGACGATTTGCTGTGGAGTTTCACCTAATTTCCAATTATCTTATTTTCAAAATGACTAACAGGGAGAGCGCAGCATCAGATTGCGTTGATCAGGACACAGTGTGTGTGTGTGTGTGTGTGTGTGTGTGTGTGTGTGTGTGTGTGTGTGTGTGTGTGTGTGTGTGTGTGTGTGTGTGTGTGCTTGCGTGCGTGCGCATGGCGTGTGTGTTTGTGTGTGTGTGTTTCTGTGTTTCTGTGTGTGTGTGTGTGTGTGTGTGTGTGTGTGTGTGTGTGTGTGTGTGTGTGTGTGTGTGTGTGTGTGTGTGTGTGTGTGTGTGTGTGTGTGTTTGTGTGTGTGTGTGTGTGTGTCAGTGAGTTCTCTGGGGAAGTGTGCAGTGCTTACTAATTATTTACAGACGTGTACTGTTGCTGCTTAATGATCAGACGCTCGGACATCAAACATATAAATGCAAGAGCAAACACACGCAGGCAACGTGTGTGTGTGTGTGTGTGTGTGTGTGTGTGTGTGTGTGTGTGTGTGTGTGTGTGTGTGTGTGTGTGTGTGTGTGTGTGTGTGTGTGTGTGTGTAGTTGTTTTTGTATGTAAACTCGCTTTCATTTCTTGACTTTTTTATTTTTCTTCAGACGTACTCTGTATGTAAGTGCTGGCCCGTGTCCGTCTATCTCTGATGGACATGTGACGGGGTGACTAATAGAAAATATTTAAATGTTTACCACAAGCTCTGATTTTTCTGTCCTAGTTTTGTAAGATGACACATTCCTCATGGCCATCCAATTTCTCTCTCTCTCTCTCTCTCTCCAAGCTCTCTCTCTGTGTGTGTGTGTGTGTGTGTGTGTGTGTGTGTGTGTGTGTGTGTGTGTGTGTGTGTGTGTGTGTGTGTGTGTGTGTGTCTGTGTCTGTGTCTGTGTCCGTGTCTGTGTCTGTGGTCCGTCTGCTCGCTGTGGGCAGTCTAATGAAGTGTGTTGACCTCCTGGGCTAACATGTGCCCGGCCTGCACTTACTTTAATGTGTGTGTGTGTGTGTGTGTGTGTGTGTGTGTGTGTGTGTGTGTGTGTGTGTGTGTGTGTGTGTGTGTGTGTGTGTGTGTGTGTGTGTGTGTGTGTGTGTGTGTGTGTCTGTGTGTCTGTGTGTGTCTGTTTATGTGTGTGTGTGAGTGTGTGTGTGTGTGTGGTGTGCGTGCGTGCGTGCGTGCCTGTGTGCGTGGGTGCGTGCATGTGTGCATGATTCATTCCCCTATTAATCACATTCACTTTCACAGTCATACTGTACCATCCAACACCACCTCCCATGGCAAAACCAGAATATATTTTATTTTAACTCTTCTTCTTCTTCTTCTTCTTCTTCTTCTTCTTCTTCTTCTTCTTCTTCTACTTATTCTTGATGGCAGTTGAGCAGACTGATTGCATGAGGGATGATATGAAAGGTGATTGATGGATGATTAACTGAGTGATCACTAGTGGTGTGCATTGGCACTGCCCTCACGATTCGATTCGATTCGATTACGATTTGGGAGGTAGCGATTCGATTCCATTCGATCCGATTTAATTCTACAATGCATTGCTATGCATTACATTTCTACTGAAAGCAAAGCAAATGTTTCATCAGTCGTGATGAGGCAATTCAAGTAGTCAGATACTGAGAAACAATTTATTGGCTGCTTTTTGTATCAGTCTTGCAGTTTTCAATGTTTTGAAGTTCTTTTATTTAATTTAACATTCATTTGCTCCCGAAATATCAACGGAAGTAATTGAAACTTAAAAAAATTGCTGCATCGATTCTGGAACTTGCCGCTTTGAATTGGATTGCCCATGCCCCACATTGCATTGCATCAATGAATCGATCATTGTTGACACCAGTGATCACCATCATCATCATCGCCATCTTCATCATCATTGCTATCGTCATCGCTATTGTTATCATATTGTTATCATTGCTATTGTAATTAGTGTCATCATTGATATAACCATCTTTCTAATGATAACAGTGATCCTAATTCTGATCGTAGGCATACTCATCATAATGAAAATAAAAATAAGTGATTCGTGCTGTAGGAGGTAAGGCTTCACTGAAATTAAGTGACCTTTGTCCGAACTTTAGTCTGGTTGCCAGATGACCTCACACACGGTGCTGGCTTTCCACCGCATATAGCCTCGCCTTTGAATCCCTATCCCAATCCCTTAGCCAGGCTGAAAGTAGAGTAGCATAGAATAGAGCAGAGTACGGTAGAGTAGTGTAGAGAAGAGTAGAGGACAGCTGGGTGGAGAAGAGTGGAATAGTGATACCGTAGAGGAGAGTTAGTGCATAGAGTAGTACAGAGTAGAGAGGAGTAGAGTACTTGCAGAGAAGAATAGAGTGCAACACAGTGAAATGTAGCTTGCGTTAGTTCTGCCAGGAAGGACTCAATTATCGTCCATCATGCCACGGCCAATCAGAGGCCAGCTTCACATGTTTAAAATGACGTGTCTGACTCACCCTTCTCGCTGCTTCAGGTGCCGACGTCGAAAATATCCTCCTCCTTCCCTGCCACCACCAGTTGGGCCCATTCTCCGCCTGGGGGTTGAAGGTCCAGTACATTTCCTGCCGCAAAACCTCAGCAGGCTCATCTGGATCCGTCCTTGCTGACCCGGGTTGACGATTGGGCCCCCGCCAAATAATTATATACCACAATCCATTCCATCAATAACTTCTTCATTAAACAAGCAAATTTGATTCCTTTCTGTCTGACTCTTTTCTGGCTGAAGTAGATGTGAAGTGAAGAATGTTAGAGCACAACTTTGTACTGAGAGGGGAGTAGAATGGAGCTGTGTTGAAGACAGCCATGAACAGTTGTAGAATAGGGTAGAGCAGGGCCGCCTGCTGACTTGACCAGTAAGGTACGCGTGCTGCCGTCCCATGAAGCTAGCTAGTACAAACCAAAGTTCTCTAGAGCTACCTCTCATAAAGCCGTCTCTGTAGAAAGCCACAATACACAGAACAGTAAACCAAACTACTTTGTGAAATATGACACCATAAGCAAAGTATCCTAATATTTGCCATGGCGGGCTTAATGATGAATGAAACAGCTTAGCCTACCTGTACTGCTATCCATCCAAAGCCTTCTTGCTAGTCCACATGACAACTGGTTTTAGCCTATAATTGAAATTTGTCACTTTTAAGACATTAACTTTGGTTATTTCATTTTTCTACTATCAGCGAAGACATATTAGTTATTCTAGATGGGAAGTGGAGAGCTGTCCTAAACTAGAACTAATCGTGACTAGCTCTAGACTTAAATGTATGTCTGACTGGAGGTAGCCAGTCAAGTTAGAATTTCGCTGATAGAACTAGAACTTGTTACACTGTATCATTTTTTTCAGGAGCGGGCGAATTACGCACAGCAGCAAAAAGTATATGCCTTTGTAAATAAATGGTGCCCAGGTCAGGAGGACCAGGCTATCCCAGCCATAATCTCTGCTCTGCTCTGCAAATTAATTTAAAAAGTACATGCTGCTTCTTCTCATATGTTGCATTTGTACAACATTTATAGAAGACACAATAGACTTAATCTTTCTTTATTTATGAAAAATAAATACGGCTCCTTACGGCCGTATGGCTCCCTTGGGGTAGAGCAGAGTGGAGTGGTGTGGAATGAGGGTCAAACAGGACTCCAAATTCTCACTGGTCGTGTTTGTTTACCTGCTTGACAAAACGAGACAAAGATGCAGTGTGTTTCTGGGACACTCGGCCAGGTACAGTACAGTACACCCCCATCTCTCTCCAGGGAGACGGGAGCTAGTGAATGGGCCGTGTGTGTGTGTGTGTGTGTGTGTGTGTGTGTGTGTGTGTGTGTGTGTGTGTGTGTGTGTGTGTGTGTGTGTGTGTGTGTGTGTGTGTGTGTGTGTACAGTACACTCAAGCAGAAACATGGGTCTCCTGTGCTCCAGAGTTGACCTGGATGACTAATCACTGGGTAAGTTAGAGGAGTACACACACACACACCACTCACACATACACACACGCACACGCACACACACACACACACACACACACACACACACACACCCACACACACTATGACATACATGAGCAGGAGGTTGGAGGTCACTAGATAAAGTAAAGCCTCTTACAACTGAACTGTGTGTGTGTGTGTGTGTGTGTGTGTGTGTGTGTGTGTGTGTGTGTGTGTGTGTGCGGCATGCGGCGTGCGTGCGTGCGTGCGTGTGTGTGTGTGAATGTGTGTGTGTGTGAGTGTGTGTTCTACAGTATCCCAACCGGTGCACCTGCCCACAGGACTATGCGTGCGTGTGTGCATGTGTGTATGTGTGCGCGCGTCCCTGCG
Organism: Engraulis encrasicolus; assembly: GCF_034702125.1. Lineage (NCBI taxonomy): Eukaryota > Metazoa > Chordata > Actinopteri > Clupeiformes > Engraulidae > Engraulis > Engraulis encrasicolus. The sequence goes on along the minus strand of NC_085866.1, from coordinate 19,093,125 downwards.
TGTGTGTGTGCATGTGTGTTTCAGGTCATCCAGGCTGGGGGGTGGATGGTGCGGAGTTCTGCTCCATATTCACTGACCTCATACACACATGTGCTCACACTGCACTGACACACATACCTACATACTGTACATATGCAGACACACAACCATATATGGACAAACGGCCAAGGAAAGAAAGAAAAAGAGATCGAAGAAATGATACCAAGAAAAAAAGACAAAAAGGACATGCTGTAATCAATATAGAGTGACAGAATAAGGAATAAACCGAGCCACTGAACGTACAGAGAAAGAGAGGCATAACCCAGGGCCACTGGCAGCCTTTGCCAGGCCCAGGACAAAGACATCAGTAAAGTAGAGCATGTTTGGCATGGTAGGTGGTATTGGTGTGGATCGGCATTGCCCTCACGATCCGATTCGATCACGATTCGGGAGGTAGCGATTCGATTCGATTCTATGCGATCCAATCCGATTCAATTCTACAATGCATTGCAATGCATTACATTTCTACTGAAAGCAAAGCAAATGTTTAATCAGTCATGATGAGGCAATACAAGTAGTCAGATACTGAGCAACAATTTATTGGCTGTTTTCTGTATCAGTCTGTATCAGTCGTGCAATGTTTTGAAGTGCTTTTATTTAATTTAACATTCATTTGCTCATGAAATATCCATGGAAGTAATTGAAACGTAAAAAAATTGCCGGATCGATTCTGGAACTTGCCGGATCGATTCTGGATCGTCCATGCACCGCATTGGATTGCATCGCCGAATCGATCATTGTTGACACCACTAGTAGGTGGCCTCGGTCCGGGGACGCGTGAAGCTGAAATCATGCAGGGTGAGCCCCTCGCACCCTTCTCTGTGTCTAAAGGGATATGTGAAAGTGGGACTAGACTAAAGTGGAGGAGTGAGGCACATTGGGTTTTATTTCACGGCTAGTGCACTCAGCGTGTTGGTCCCACTCCTTTTCTTTTTGAAGCGTGGAGGGCAACACCATAGAAAAGCGTCTTTGTCACGTCACCACCCTCGCGCGCGAGGTACTGTAAGTTGTTTTTCTGCGATAGCGACAAAATTCTGTTGCTAAACAAGAAAATGCTAAGATGTGCCTGTAGAGTTTGGATGTACCAGAATTGAAGCAGAAGTAGGATGGTTATGGATCTTTAATGAAGAGAGCATGGCATATTCTCCATCCACATTTGTACACTGTGAACATGACTACACTAACTCTATCTATTTCCTGTCTACTAACATCCTGTGTAATTACTCCTACTCACCAGAGCCGTATATAGAGAGAGTCTGGACAACTATGGGGTCGAACGTTCGAGCTATCCCGCTATTTTGATTGGTTCTGGGCTGGTCACATGTTTTATGGACGCCATTTTCGTTCCCCACGCTCCCATTAATGAGCATTATCAGATATAAAAAACAACGCTTCACTATAATATTATAACATTATTATTATGACAAACTGTTGTGCATATGGCTGTAGTGCAGGGCCGGGTCAGGAGAAACAAACAGCATCGTTTAACTCGTGACATAAACGGAGGATTTGGGACATGCATGGATATAAACTCCCCCTTATGGATTAAAGGTCAGAATTAATAACCGGAAAGCAGCAGATTTCTCCATGTTTTGTGAGGTAAACGTATTTTTCCCCTTCGACTTTTGTTAACAATTACTTTTGAAAGAAATAAATAGTCATGATGATCGCATGGGGTTATGTTTCTGTCATAACTTGAAATTAGCTTGTCAACTCTTCATTGCCACCTGTAAGTATGATATAGGCCTACTGTGAAAACATAACTTTGCCCACCAAGTTATTATTTCTGTCGCGCTAAAAAGGTCATTTCCCCCTGCGATTTAAACTCACGTCCAGTCTCATACTATGAATATCCAGACTGCTACGAGCATCCAGGCTCATCGATTCCCAGATTGTCGTTGCCAACCCCAATCGCTCCCCGGTCGGCACGCTCCCACTAGCCAGACTACCGAGCCCACCGCCATAACGGAGCTAGTTGTCTTTTTGATGTTAGTTTTTTGTTCCTAACTCTAACCCTAACCCTAAATTGCTTGTATGGGGCAGTGTATGATAATACGTGAAATATAATCGGGTGGGATCGAACGTCTGGGAGTGATAAAACCACCTGGCGCTACACGTCCGCGGGTGATCTCAGTTGGGAGTGTCCATCTGCCACCGGACTCATCCTACAGTGACCTGATTATGCACTGCTGAGCACATCGTTATTTTAAAACTACTAAATCTCGACACAACGTGAAACTTTGGCGCAAGTATCACCAGGGTCCCTGTACATGAACTTGACCATCGTTGTGAATATTATTTATGTACATTATTTAAATATCGACTTTGACGTTGGCTGTACCTAGGCAACAACAACTCGGCAACGCTAGAATGCACTGCTGAGCACATAAAAACTATGCCGACAAAACCCGCTTTTAAGCAAACCCCTTCTATACGAACGAACTTGTTAACGTTTGTTTTCATATGTTGGGATCTTGATAATACTACAACCCAAGTTTTATGGTCTATGAAGCCTTATTTGTATTTTAGATCCAGCTATTTTGACGGTATGCTGCCCATAGAGTTACACTGTAGAATCCTCGCCGTGGGGAACGAAAATGGCGCCATGATTCGAGTTGGCCAGACTCTCTCTATATACGGCTCTGCTACTCACTTGCACATAGCACCCTCTAGTGGTATAAAGTATAGCAGCAATTTAAGTGAACACAACATCCCCCCTTTACTTAAAGATAATTCTTCTACTCACAAAATTGTATGAAATCAAAAATTCTTTGACTATCAGGGGTAATCACTAAAGCAGAATGAAAATTTTAACCTTAGCACACTTCCAAATACTATGACTATCAATGTCAACACTAGACTTCTTACATAATCGGAAATAAGAATGATTAAGAACAACAAAGATATGCAAGAATATCTACGACAGTTTAGGTTCTTGAGGTTTCATAGTCTTTGAGCCAGTCTGGAGGCCTATGAGCTCTGGTTGGACGGTCTTGTGCTTGTTGGTTAGGCCTTGGCTCAGTTGGTTCGTCAGGAGCTGTCTTTGGTTGATCGTCAGGACCTGTCTTTGGTTGATCTGGAGACTTTGGTGGCTTCTCGGGTACAGCAGCCAAATGGGAAGCATGCCAGGTTTTCCCATCACCCAGGATGTAGGTGCTTTCACCCACTTGTCTCTTGATCTTGATCGGTGTAGAGAACTTTGGATGTCCCTTTGGAACATGTACGGGTTTCCGTACTCGCACACTATCCCCTTCTCGGAATGAAGGAGTGCGAGCTCCCCGCTTGGCATCACAGTACTGTTTCATGCGAGACTGACGGAGGGAAACTCTGTAACGGACATCATCATCCTGAACTGTTGCAGGCGGAGGAGCAAGAACATTCAGCTTTGTTCTCATCTTGCGACCATGCATGAGCTCAAATGGTGATGCGTTCGTCATTGCATGAGGGGTAGCACGGTATGCTTGGAGGAAGTCAGTTGTTGTAGTTTTCCACGGCTTGTTCTGAATGATTGCACTTTGGATGCAGGCTTTGAAGACTCTGTTGAACCGCTCTATGGCACCGTTGGAGGCAGGATGGTACACAGATGAGAGTGACTCCCTGGTCTTTGAGGAACGTGGCGAAGGCAGCAGACGTAAATTGCGGCCCGTTATCTGTGACCAAAGATTCCGGGTTGCCATAGCGACTAAACACACTTCTGAGGAATGCCACGACTGTCTCGGTGGTAACAGTCGATGCAAAAGCAACTTCTGGCCACTTTGAATAGTAATCTGTAAGGGTGATTGCGAACTTGCAGTCCCATTTTGCAGTTTCAAATGGTCCCACTATATCGATTCCAAGCTTTCTCCATGGGCCTTCAGGCAAGAGTACAGGTTGTAATGGTGCTTCACAGACTCTTGCGGACTTGTCCATCTTTGGACACAGCGTACAGTCAGAGACCTCGGAACGAACCAGTGCGTCCATACCTGGGAACCAGTACAGCTCCCGCAGTCGCTGTTTCGTGCGAACAATGCCTTGATGGCCTTCATGCGCTAGGGAAATCAGTGTATCGCGCAAGGACACAGGTACGACTAGGCGTGATCTTCTGAACACCAAGCTGTCCTGCACACTCAGTTCATTCCTGATCTTGAAGTATGGTCGAGCCATTGGATTCACACGTTTTCCAGAACGAGGCCATTTCCGGTGATTTGCTGACGTAAGGCAGCTAGTTCAGGGCATGAAGAGGAAGCGTCTTCGAACTCACCTGCAGTGACTGAAACAGGGGCCATGGACAACAAGGCTACCAACTCTGGTTCATTGTCTCCATTGAGAGGGGAAGCAGCAGGCAGAGGTAAGCGTGAGAGACAATCTGGTGCATGGTTGAGTGCACCAGCACGGTATTCAACGTCATACGTGAAGCAGAGAAGGCGAGCAGACCAGCGTGCGACACGCATTCCTGCACGGTCAGCTCCTTTTGTAGAGAGGAGGGTTGTAAGCGCCTGATGATCGGTACGAAGTGTGAATCTCCGACCCCAGAGGTAGGTCCTCCACTTCTCCACTGCCCAGACACAAGCAAGAGCCTCTTTCTCAACTGTAGAGTATTTCCTCTCGGTTGGTGTCAGGGTTCTTGACGCGAACGCCACGGTGCGCTCCGTATGGTCTGGACGCAGTTGTGTGAACACAGCTCCCAGGCCGTAGTCTGATGCGTCTGTCGAGATGATCGTTGGGAAGTCTGGGTTGAATAAGGCCAGTGCAGGGCTGTCAATGAGCAGCTGTTTCACTTTGAGGAAGCACTCTTGAGCCTCAGCATTCCATTCAAACATGGCGTCTTGACGTAAGCAGGCACGGAGTGGCTCTACCACTGTGGCGTAGTTTGGAATGAATTTCCCATACCATGACAGCATACCCAGAAAGGATCGTAGGGTGGTAGCATCTGTTGGAGGAGGTGCCTGTGTAATCGCTTGCAGATGCTCCATGTCGGGTTTAATGCCGTCAGCAGTCACCAGGTGACCCAAGAACTTCAGGCTGGTTTGGCGAAAGTGGCATTTCTTTTCATTCAGCTGGAGGCCAACCTTCTTGAGACGCTGCAGTACAGTCTCAAGGGCAGTGTCATGCACTTGTGCTGTGTGGCCGTAGCAGATAACGTCGTCAAGGTAGTTTTGTACATTTGGCACGTCTCTCAGAACTGTTGCCATCAGCTTTTGAAAGGCAGCTGGTGCTGATGCAAGGCCATAGGGTACTCTGCAGTATCGGAAAAGCCCTTCATGTGTAATGAAGGCTGTCAAATCACGTGACTCTGGGTGAAGGGTTAGTTGATGGTATGCACTTTTCAGGTCTATGGTCGAAAACATTGTAGCTCCGGCCAGTGTGGTGAGCAATTCTTCCATGTGAGGAAGAGGGTGGCTGTCAATGATGATTGATTTGTTGAGCTCGCGAAGGTCTGCACACATCCGAATTCCACCTGTCTTCTTCTGTATGACCACTATAGGCGAGACCCAAGGGGAAGAGTCGATGCGCTCAATCACTCCTGCAGAGAGGAGGCGATTCAACTCCTCGGACACAGCCGTTCTCACTGAAAAAGGAAGGCGTCTGAGCTTTTGACGCACAGGCACAGCAGTTGGCGATACCTTCACCTGATGCATGAAGCCTATAGCACATCCTAAAGTTGCTGAAGGTGACGTTGTAGTCAAATGCTTCACTGAAGCTGTAGGTGGCAGGGACGAGACTGACTTGGCTGGTGTGTATACTGTATTGCCTTCAATGCGCAAACGGAGAGTAGAAATCAAATCTCTACCCATCAGTGCAGTCCCTGAATCCACGACGTAGAAGTTGGCAGGGCCTTGAATTCCATCCATGTGAACTGTTGCTTGCATGCAGCCTAACACATTGATAGGTGTTCGGGAGTATGTCACCAGACGAACAGCAGACTGTTGGAGAGGAGTGTCATTGAAGTATTGTTCATAGGTGCATTTGGGTAAGATTGAAACTGATGCTCCAGTATCCACAGTCAATTCCACATTTTTCATGGTTTGGCCTGCCTGAATATTCACACTGCACTGTATTTTATTTGGCATATCATTTCCTTCCACTTGCAACACTGTGTATTCGGGTACATCCACCTCTTTAACTGTATGAGACTGTGTAGACTGACAGACTCGGGCAAAATGTCCTTTTTCCCCACAGTTTTTACATATTGCTTTTACTGCTGGACATTCACGGGCATTGGCAAGGTGTTTATCTGAACCACATCGATAGCACGTACGTGCAGAGGGCAATGAGGCAGGTTTTGACGCTGGTCTTGCACTTTGACCTTGGTGTGACATTCTACTGGTGCCCTGTTGTGGTGGCTTTCTTCTGCATGCACCACTTTTTGTCTGCACAACTTGTACTGGTAAGGGCTTGTCACCTGCCATAGCTTTGGCTTGCTGCGTTGCTGCCTCAACTTGAGTGGCTTCAGTAATAGCAGTAGTTAGATCCAGCTTATCTTTCAACAACAGCCTCTCTCTGATACGATGATTAGCCACATGCTCAACTAGCTGATCTCTAATCATATCATCACAATTGTCACCAAATTCACATGTTGCAGCGAGTTGCCTTAAAGCAGCAATATATTGCAGTATTGTTTCCTGGGCTCCTTGAACTCTTTTTCTGAAAGCATGTCGCTCTGCAACTACATTCAATGTAGGATTGAAATGGTTCTCCAGTGCAGTAATAGCAGTTGCTAATGTATCTCCTGAATCTGGCAATGTAGTGAAAATTCTTTGCCCTTCTGTGCCCAAACAATGTAATAATAATGCTCTTTTCCTTGGCTCTGGCCAGGCAGCTCCAGTTGCATTTATCACCAGAAGATAATTTTTAAACATCCTCACCCATATCTTTAATGGAGTTGGTGGTTCTCCTGGGCATGGCAGAAAAAAGTCTGGAAATGGTGTATTCAGTGCCATCTTCGATTAATATTGCTTGTTGGGTTGCCTCGTCGCCAATTTGTAGAGTTTGGATGTACCAGAATTGAAGCAGAAGTAGGATGGTTATGGATCTTTAATGAAGAGAGCATGGCATATTCTCCATCCACATTTGTACACTGTGAACATGACTACACTAACTCTATCTACTTCCTGTCTACTAACATCCTGTGTAATTACTCCTACTCACTTGCACATAGCACCCTCTAGTGGTATAAAGTATAGCAGTAATTTAAGTGAACACAACAGTGCCCTGACCAAAATCATCCTACTGTAACCCTAACCTGTCAGTAAACAAACGTTTATCCAGCTTTACTTTTGCCAATAACAGCTTAATAAGCAAGGAAAGGGGCAAAATGGTGCCCAGACCAAATTCCCCCCAACCCTAACAGTCAAAGGGCGTTGTAGAGCACGAGGAAACGTGCAAAAGCGTAGTGCACACATGCGACAACACTTAACATCGGCTTCTCTGCCACACACACACACACACACACACACACACACACACACACACACACACACACACACACACACACACACACACACACTACAGTACACTACACTGCCGGGCCTATATATGATCCTCTAGGGGGGTCCATGACCTGGTCATGCTTGAGCAGGCTGGCCCAGTGCACTTCTGACCTCTCTTATCTCTCTTCTCTATTTCTCCTCCTTCTCCCTGTGGCCCTCCTCTTTCTCCCTCTTCCTCCTCTTCTCCTCCTTTCCCTCGTCTCTTCATCTGCTCCTCTTCTCCTCCAGTAGGCTACAGTTTTCTTTCCCTTTTTTTCTCCATGGTCCTTATTTTTCCTTTTTCTCTTCTTTTTATTCTGGAAGTCCTCCCTCAATTCTCCTCTCCTCTTCTCCTCTTGTTATGCTTGGGCAGGCTGAATAAAACACTCTCTGTGCTCCTCTCCTTCTCTGTTCCTCGTCTCTCTGCTCCTCTCTCATCTTTACTCGTTTTCAGTTTTTTTTGCTTTAGATAAATAGAATCAATTATTATTCTTTCACACTGAGATTCACTGTATTTGGCTCATTTTCTGTGAGGAACATGAATCTGAAAAAAAAATGAATGACCCCTTTTTGACTGGTATCATTTTGGGGGGCTTATACATCAATATTTTCTAAACTCTTTGATACAATACTGATCACATGTTGAGTAGTCAAGGCAGAGGGTGAATTATGTGGAAAAAGGAGTGCAGGTATTGTTTGGTCCTCCACTTGTGCATCAGTGTTGCATCCTTGTGCGAGAAGAGCAATGGTGGCTCAATCTGAGGCCTTAGATTTACTTCAAAATAAATATACCCTCTGTACTCCAGTCTATCTTGTTCTCCTTC
>NC_085866.1:19074814-19079814 GCF_034702125.1 Engraulis encrasicolus | reverse complement strand
TCAAAGATAGGCTACACTCACTATCAGTTGAAGTGGCTCGTAAGTTTTCTTTTCTACCAGCCAAACTGAATTTCCACCAAGATTTGGCCGGTTGGCGGGTGACTGATTACCGTACATTACATTCTTAGAATAGAATAGAATAGAATAGAATAGAATAGAATAGAATCGAATCGAATCGAATCGAATAGAATAGAGTGGATTTTTTATAATGATAAAACTTTTATTTGTATTTTTTCTTGTGGTCTATATCATTTTGGTTCATGTAAGCTGCCTTTTGAACTGCCTGTTCCATCCCCAGCCCCAGTGTTGCACTAAGTCCAACTAGAAAGCACAGCAATGGAGAATGGGCTTAGTGGTGTCCCTGGCCAACCAGATTAGATCCAGCAGCACAGCGATGGGTAGAGCACAGTGGTGTGCCTGGCAGGTCCACAGGGCACTGGGGATGTGTTTGTCTTGGCCTGGCCAACAGCTCACGCCACCACCGGGCCAAGTCACTCAACCAAAACCTCCCACGTAGCCCGTGGCTATCTAGCTCGGCCCTGCAGTTTAGGAGAAGTCAGGGGGAATGATTCACATGATTCATACGCTGCCAGAGAAATGTTCTGTTTAATGACTTAATAATGAACTCGAGCGAGTGTGGCTATTATGAATCACAGTTAATGTGAATTTGTCTGTCTTGAGCAATTCTGTCGTGAAAAATAAATTAATAACACTGATGTAAATTTAAAGTCATCTGGCTACTCTACAGAGGTGTTGTCAGTCTACCATAGAGGAGTGATTATCCTCATAGGCACCATGTTGCTTGTTGTAGTGGTCAGTAAGCTACATCTCTCTCTCTCTCTCTCTCTCTCTCTCTCTCTCTCTCTCTCTCTCTCTCTCTCTCTCTCTCTCATATATACATAATTCATTATGGTAAAGACATTTATGCTACCAATGCAGTACTGGTGTTGTTTTGAGATGGGCTGCTTCGTCGAGATGAGCTACCGATTAGGGATGCACGATACACATTTTTTCACTTCCGATCCGATCCCGATATCTACATTTGGATATCTGCCGATACCGATACTACTCCGATCCAATACCAAAACCACATATAGGCATGGATTTCAACTTGAGGTATGCCCAAGATGACTATTTGGTCAGAAAAGGAAGTCAAAAGAACAGAAAACTTATTAATAAGTAAAAAGTAACAAGTAAAATATTAACAATCCCATCCTGAAAACTATAATTTGAAGTGTTATGACTTCAAATTAACATTACACCTGGCTCAATGTCAGTACTGGACAAATTCCGATATTTTGGGAAAGTTCCGATCCGATCTCTGAATTATGTTGATATCTAAACCCGATACCGATACACCGATACCGATATCCCATCCCTACTACCGATATGGGCTGTTTACACGGCCTTCACCCAAGCCAAACATCTTCTAGTAGAGTAAGATACCCCAAACCCAGCCTTCCCAATACAAAAGCGAGTGTTCAAGTTCGGTCTCTCCTAAAGGGGCGTTGTCCCCTCCTCCTTATTCCCTTTCTGTGGCGTTTGGTGGCAGCTTGCAGAAGATGTGTGTTACCACCATCTACAGCACTAAGGGCACTACAGTTATTCTCAACCTAAAGTCTCCAAAGGTCTCCTAACCGAAGGTCTCCTAAAGGGGCATTCACCTGATGTCACATGAATCCTGGGAAAGTATGGGCTTGATGTATCTTCCTCTACTCTAAGATGTTTGCCAAAAGCCTAACCCCTATAAGTGCTGTAGTGCCTTGTAATGGCTTGCTACAGTAGCTCAGCTAAATGGATAGCTCATATCGACACGACACAGGCTCAATAATGGGATTCATAAATAACTCACCGCTAACCAGAGGCATGGCTGCCGCAGATAAAAGAGCCTTTTTAATCAATGCCAGAGTTAGCACAGAGAGCCTTTTTAATCAATGCCAGAGCAGAGCCAGCATAGCACAGCATCAGCACAGCACAGCGCAGCACAGCACAGTACAGTACAGCCCACCAATAAAGACTAGAGCTGGGTTACTATGCAACACCCTCTTCTGATGGAAAATCTGCCCATTTCGATTTCACACTGTTCGTTTGATCATTTCTTCTTCAAATTGCCTCAATCTTAAGGTTTCCCTCCTTTCTACTTTAACTTCCAAGGACCTGTGGGACTGTGCTGCAAATATTTCGAATGATTGTGTATGAAGAAATAACTGCAAATACTTCCTCATCTTTTTATGCCTCAACATCTAAATTATGCGCATGATGTTTTTCATGTCTTTGATTACAATGACAGATGTTTTGAAGGATGGCACTGCACGCAAAGTCTCCTCAATTGTCACTCCCTGCATGTCTGTTTGTCTGTCTGTTGGCCTTCTTGTCTGTCTGTCTGTCTGTCTGTCTGTCTGTCTGTCTGTCTGTCTGTCTGTCTGTCTGTTGGCCTTCTTGTCTGTCTGTCTGTCTGTCTGTCTGTCTGTCTGTCTGTCTGTCTGTCTGTCTGTCTGTCATGGGGTGTTTCGCCCCTTGCTCTCCATGCTCACCACAGGCTGCTTGCAACAGAGGGTAATGGAGGATATAGAAGTCTCAGCTGACCACACAGACACAGACACACACGCACGCACGCACGCACGCACGCACGCACGCAGACACACACACACACACACACACACACACACACACACACACACACACACACACACACACACACACACACACACACACACACACACACACACACACACACACACACACACACAGTGTCCATGTTCATGTCCATGTCCATGCTTTGAAATGCATACACAAAGTGTACATGCTTGTTTTGATATGATACACATATATGACATTCAACTCGTGAGACAGAACATATTGGTCTTGTTGTGATGTTGTTCTAGAAGCGGTTCTGAACTGTCTACTCTGAATAGGCTGAAACCATCAAGTGTAATCACGCTTTGTTCACGGAACAAAATCAATTTCCACAGTGGTAGCTCAGAAAGATTGTGTAACCCCACAGGCATGCACAGCAACCATAATGTCACATCACACTAGCAGTGTTGCCCTAAGACAGTGGTTCCCAAACTTTTTCTGAGGTTACCGCTGCCCTAAGCAATGTAATATAATGTAATATAATGCAATGTAATTTAACCCCAGCTGCAGGCACACTCACCCCCTGACACCACATTACACTACTGCTAGCTTGCACAACTCATGTATCAGTGTTGCCATAAGAAATGTAATGTAATGCAATGTAATGTAGTGTAACCCCAGCTCTGGCATGCCCACGCACCATAACACCACATTACACTACCATTAGCATGTAGGCTACACCATTCATTGACTTGGGGATGTCTGCACTGACGACATTACTGTACAGGAGAAACAGAATGACAGAAAAGATAGAATTAGAGAAAAATATATAAATGGAATTACAGAAGAATATAAATACAACATTGATAGAATTACAGGAGAAAAAAAAACATTGTGGACATAAGTGAACAGATGGCAAGAAAATTGGCAATTTTGTTAATTTTGTGCACAGGCATGCCTGACTAATCACTACCTGCCCTACCATACTGGAAAAGAAAAAAGATTGTCAAGAAAGTTGTATTGCTTTGTTTTGCGAAATATAATCTGTATGCACCATTGAGTCGGCATGAAAACAAAAATAACTCAGCATTACATATGGGCCTAGTCGATAGTAGTGTAGACCTCAAACACCCGCCGATTTCTTAGTTACACTGACACGTCTAAGAATCAACCAAACAGGTTTGTTGCAGGTTTAAGCCTCCCTGTGTGTATAAGAAAATGCTCTCGTACAGTATCAGTGGCTTCTGCTTGCTTTGAGAGGAAGTGTTGGCTTTGGGCTAATGCAGAACAGCTTGAGTCGAGCCTCTCAATCTGTCTTGGAGAAACGGGAGCCAAGAGATGAAGAAGAGTGCCAAGGCTGCTCTGCTATGCTCTGCTGGCCCTAATGGAGAGACTGAGAGTCTGGAGAGAGAGAGAGAGAGAGAGAGCGAGAGAGAGAGAGAGAGAGAGAGAGAGAGAGAGAGAGAGAGAGAAACAGAGACAGAGACAGAGACAGAGACAGAGGAAGAGACACAGAGGGACACTGACAGAGAGAGAGATGGTGAGGCTGAAAGTAGAGAGCTGTTGGTGGGTGAGAGAGAGAGAGAGAGAGAGAGAGAGAGAGAGAGAGAGAGAGATGGTGAGGCTGAAAGTAGAGAGCTGTTGGTGGGTGAGAGAGAGAGAGAGAGAGAGAGAGAGAGAGAGAGCTGAGGCAGGGACAGACAGAGACAGAGAAAAATGAGAGAGACGTGAGGGGTGCACTCAGTTAAATCAAGCACAGAAATGTGTGTGGAACACTGTGGCTGGCACACAGCACACAATGTGAGAGCCTGACACATGTTCACTCATACACGCCGGCATCTACCCACATATGCGAGCACACCAAAATACACCAATACACACACACACACGCATGCACGCACGCACACACACACACACACACACACACGAACGTGCACACACACGAAAGAGAAGGTAAACACGTGCATTCATTTGCAAACACTCATCACTCCACAAACACACACAGCTCGTGCACAACACAGCACACGCAGTCAGGCAAGCACACATTCAAATAGAAATTCACACACGCCCACAGAGAGACACGCTGTCATGCATTGCTCACAATGTAATACAAATGCACACACACACACACACACACACACACACACACACACACACACACACACACACACACACACACACACACACACACACATATATATATAATAAGCCTGCGCTAGTTCTTCCAGGAAAAATTAAATGCCACTATGGTATTTTGTCCAAGCAGTGAGGTGCTGGTTGCGTTATAATGATGTGTCAAACTCACCTTTCTTCCTTGCTGCCTTAGCTGCAGACGGCTCAAGATCTGAAGAGTTTTGTTGCAAAACGACGTATCCACCGTCTTTGACTTTTTCATTTTGTAATTGTAAATGACTGTTCAGAAG
>NC_085866.1:19034814-19069814 GCF_034702125.1 Engraulis encrasicolus | reverse complement strand
GTCAAGTAGGCCTAATACATTACGTTTTTGTAATGGTCTGCAATAGCGGCGATACCTGACCTACATGTAGTTGCTGGAGAGAAATGAAATTGAGCAGAGGCACAGGTGGCGGCAGCCTGGCTACCAGACCCGCCTCCCCTTCCCCCTTTAACCCTTGTGTTGTGTTCGTAAGCTGCATACACCTGTGGTGTTCGGGTCATTTTTGACCCGTGATAACAAAACTCAGCCATACAGTAAAATAACCAAAAACACTAGTTATCATTAAATATTGTTTTTCATCTCATGGCTAACTTGGTATGTATTCATATCCATGGAAATATTACTTTATGTATTCATCTTTTTGACTTTACTGGTCTTTTATCTTACATTATGCAAATCGTTTTTGATGACCAAAACTATCAAAATCTGCATAAATTCACTATTAATACCTCCTAAAGTGATACAATTAGTGATTATGTTGTCCATGTATTACAGCTGATATGAGAGTACCAAAACCCCCAAATTTATTTTATTGGTTTTTCTCTAATATTGTAAAATATCATCAATAGTGGCACTTGTAGTGTTGAGGTCCAAACCAACCCAAAGAGATTTATAGCAGGATGAAGACCAAATGTCAACTAAATTAGTTTTTCAGTACATAAAATCAATGTTTAAATATGTTGACTAGGTGTTTTTCAATATTTATATGATTATAGTGTGGTAAATATAGAAAATAACAATTATGTCCGAGTCACAGCTATTCCACCAATCTAATGCAAAGATATTGGAAATTAACACATCAATTAACATGAAAAAAGTCACACTATTCATCTGAATCCCCTATGCCATGAACATGGACTATTATGACATTGCCACATTAACTATATGGAAAGTATAAGACCAGTTCTACACGTTTGGGTGCCATTATGAATTTTTGATACGTTTTTTTGGAAAAAATAATGTGCAAAAATGTATTTTGCAAACAAATGTGCAAAAAATCTCATTATATAATGCAGAAATGGATTCCCTGACCATGAAAACATATGAGTAGACACCAGAAATACATCTGTACTCCTTTCACAACAGGAGATATGACGTATTGTAGTGTATGGGACTGTCCGGCGGCCATATTGGATTTGGAATATGAAAAAGCTGGCAAAAAAATTTCAGGCAAGAAATATATTTTCCTCACCATAAATCACCAAACTAAAGACAAGGGGCAACCAACAGCTTTTCAGAAATGCATACAACAGCCAAAAATCTATGCTGGGTCAATTTTGACCCTGAACACCACAGATGTAACTTTTTTTTTTTTTGGACCTTTAAAATTTACTAAAATGATAAAACATATTTTTTGTGTGTTGCAATGATTGTGACTGAGGATTAGATGAAGCCTTATTCCAAGAAAATAAAGGAAAGTGTGTTTTTTTCACAGTAAAACTTGAAAACGGGTCAAAAATGACCCGAACACAACATAAGAGTTAACCCAACCTACGGTAACCCACCCATCAACCAACCCCCAACCATACCCAACTCAACCCAATCCTTGAAGCAACATTCACCATTTTACACCTCCCCTTGATATAAATAATGAGTTTTACCTTTCTACTGTTTTCCCCTGAGTCTAGTGATACAACTTCTAGTCCCATATGATTCACTTATATACAGTATATGCCAGTTTAGAGGAAGAATGCATATTGACAGACTCAGACAACAGGAAGAATCGGAGAAAGGTTAATCTCCAGAAATGGAGGAATGAGGCTTTACAGTAAGTTGACACTGCTGCAATGTGCAGGAGGAATGAGGCTTTACAGTAAGTTGACACTGCTGCAATGTGCAGGAGGAATGAGGCATTAACTTGCCGCTGCAGCAGTGTGCAGGTGGACAGTGAAACGCTATGGAAGTGAGTTGCCATGTGGAAGAGGACCTAGCTAGCAACAGCAGCATCAAACCATATCATGCTGTATGCAGCATTTATATTTAATGCATACACACACAGCTGCACACCACCTTTGTCCCCTATTTGTTCCTTACATTTGATTTAATTTTCTTAACTTCGTTACTTTTTTGACTGTAAAATGCAAACATGATGCAAACACAGCCACATAGTTTATATCTATATATATAAATGTATTTCAAATGTATTGCATCCATAGAGACAGATAAAGTGCACAGTAACAAAACACTTTCACTGCTATTGGGTGATGGATGGATGGATGGATGGGTGGATGGATGGATGGATGGATGGATGGATGAAATGTTAAATGATAAATGGATGAATAAATGGATGGAAGAAGAAAAAGGATAGATGTACAGAAGACATATTGTATATACGCCTGGCTGATGGATAAAAGGAGGGCTGGATATGAGCAGACGAAAGGATGCAGCAGCTATACAGTAGGCTACAGTATTGAGAAGAATGGCTTGAGGGATGGATGAGAGAATACTGTAGATCTATACAGTATAGACTTACTTGTATGGTTGAATGGATGTGATGGATGGATGGATGAATGGATGGATGAAAGGCTAGATGGAGCGGAAGAATGAACATGACTTTGGAGGCATGGGGAGGCATAGTGCATGGAGGAGGCATGGAGGGTATGGAGGGTATGGGAGGAGGCATAGTGGTGCATGAGGGGGCATGACTGAGGCATGGGAGAGTATGGGAGAAGGCATAGGGGTGCATGAATGAGGTATGGATGAGGCATGGACGTTACAGGGAGTTACTTTGGGGCATAAGGAGATATGGAGGAGGGGGCATGGGGGTAGTGGGCTTGGTGCAGAGGGGGTAGTGGGGGTATGGAGAAGGGGTGCAGAGGGGTAATGGGGCATAGGGGTGGTGGGTATGGAGGAGGGTGCATGGGGAGGTATGGAGGAGGGTGCATGGGGAGATATGGAGGAGGGGGCATGGGGGTAGTGGGGTATGGAGGAGGTATGGAGGCGAGGTGCAGATAGGGGGGATAGAGGGGTATAGAAGAGAGGGCATGGGAGGTAGTTGGCATGGAGTAGGGGGCATGGGGGTGGTGGGGTGCAGAGGGGTAGTGGGGAGGTATTTGGGGCATAGGGAGGTATGGAGGAGGCATAGAGGCAGGGTGCAGAGGGGTAGTGGGCCATGGAGGAGGGGGGCATGGGAGGTGGTGGGCATAGTGCAGAGGGAGCAGATGGGCCAGGCTGTGTGTTCACAGAGAGGGGCAGATGTCTCCAGATCCTCTAGTAGTCCACGCCTGCACTGGGGCTGGCATCCTACACACACACACGCGCGCGCGCGCGCATGCACGCACACGCGCACGCCGGCACGCACACACACATAGCACGCCCTGAAACAGCAAGTCGGCCCTGAGCCTTGCGAGAGAAGTAGTTTGAATGCAAAGCTCAGGTGCATCACAAGATCAAAAGCAACACACAGCATGTCTACTCCCCCTCTCCGTTCTCTCTCCTCCCTCCACCCCTCTCTCCTCCCTCTCTTTTCTCCCCTCATATCTCTCTCTCCCTACAACCACTCTCCTCTCCTCGTCCCCTCTCCTCTCTTCCCTTGTCTCTCTCCCTCCTCCCATCTCCTCTCTTTCCTATCTTCTTACTCCATTCCCTCCTCTAAATCTTCTCCTCTATCTATCTCCTCTGTCCTATATCCCTTCTCCCCCTTTCCTCTCCTCTCCCCTTCTCCTCTCTTCTCTGCTCTCTTCCTACTCCCCCCTCTCCTCCCATTTTCCTCTCTTCTTCCTCCATACGTT
The DNA here is from genome assembly GCF_034702125.1 of Engraulis encrasicolus. Lineage (NCBI taxonomy): Eukaryota > Metazoa > Chordata > Actinopteri > Clupeiformes > Engraulidae > Engraulis > Engraulis encrasicolus. Next base: position 19,066,104 of record NC_085866.1, on the reverse strand, counting down.
GCTCTCTTCTCTCTCCCTCTCTCCCCTCCTTTGCTCTGCTCCTCTCCTCCCCTTCTCCTCTCCTCTCTCACTCCCTCCTGTCCTCTCTCCCTACTCCTCTCTCCCTATTCTCTTACCTTCTCTCTCCCTACTCTGCCTCTACCCTTCTCTCCTCCCAATCTCATCTCTCTTCTCTCCCTCCTCTCCTCTCTCCTCTCTCCCTGCTCCTCGTATAAGGCTGTAGCAACGGCAGAGTATAGCATGTGTCTCTCCCAACTGAATAGTCTGTCTCTATATATATTAGACTGGGACTAGAACAGAGGGTTGCCAGAATGAGCCGGGCTGCTTAGGATCACAATCTGCTGGTAAAAAAATATATTGAACAGGGGTTATGCGTCACTATACCAAGCAACAGCATTCAGTTCAAATTAGGCAGGTTAAGGTTTTGGTACATTCAGGCGGTTTTTGGGGATTTATTGAGCTAGATATCATCAGTCACATCCGGCAACGCTGCTGGGACAGACTAGACAGCCATGGCTGCAGATAGTTTGTGACACACAACTCAAGAAGACTGTCACAGATGGATGAAGAAGACATCTCCTTTTATTCCTTCTTTTTTAAAGGCTTTTTAGGCCTTCATTTTGGATTGCGAAAAGGGAGAGAGAATTGGAGTACGGTTGGGAAAAAGACCAAGGATGGATTTGAATCTGGATCCGAAAGACGAGTTTGCCCATTGATGGTGCATTAGCAAGCACCCCCAGCTCCGCATTTTAGATTGGGACTACAGCAATGGCTCCAGACTTCAGCTTCAGTTTCACTCACAGCTCTGGATGAGTGTCACATATGGAAGACAATGACATCACTCCAATTTTAAGTTGTAGACACCCCATCACTCAAATCATTTGTGCTTGTCTGTATATGTGTTTGTCTTTTGTATCGGTTTCTGTGATTATGGTACGAGAAAGCGTCACTTCCATTTCTGCGACAAGTCACTGGTGCACCCCAAATCTTTTTTTGTCTGTACTTTATGTCGTCTAGTGTCTGTCTTTTTCATATCTGGTTTTTTTAATCTATTTCTTTCACTGTTGGTAAACACTATGCATCAGACCCAACACAAACTAATATCCTATTTGAAGTGTTGTTTATTTTATGTGGTGAATTCAGATAAATTGGGCCACTTTCGACCATGCGCTTACATGCAAAAAAAAAAAAAAAAAAACCTGGCACAATTTACCTGAATTCACCTATACTTGGTACTATGGTGTAAATTCACAATACAAAAGAAAATTGGCATAACTGGCACAACAACTATGCGTATGTTATTGTGTGTTGCATTACATCATGAATTTAATTCTACTTTTACTTCATACACCTCTTTCTGTGCTTCAAAACAACCCAAATCTCCATCCATCTCATATCTTCTTCTCCTCCCCCCCATTCCTCTCTACTCAGGTCCTCTTCTCTGCTCCTCTCCTCCCCACTCCCCTCACATGGTCTACCCTTACCTCATTTCTGCTCTATTCCTGAATCCTCTCCTCTGTATCCTCCTCTCCTCAACTCCTTCTCTGCTCTCATTCACTCTCATCTCTGCTCATACACACTCTCTCCTCTCCTTCCCTTTCTCCTCTTTCATCTCCTCTCATCTATTTTCCTCTTCTCTGCTGTGTCCTCACTGATGATGCCAGAGAGGGGGAATGGAGGAGCAGAGCAGAACAGTCAGCTGAGTTAGGCCGCACATGTTTGTTAAACCGTTTGAAAAGGCTGCTCTCTAGTGGAAAAGTAGGGCTATGTTTGACTGTTTTGTCAGTCTCAGTAGGCTACATAAGTATGTAATAGTCTCCACACTACAAAATATGCATTCAGTTTACCGACATTGCGACTTTGTTGTGCTGTGTTGTCATTTGCTGTATCAGAATGAATACACATGGGCTATACACAAAGATTAAATTCCTCCATTAAAATGATTTGAAGCACATAAGCAGGCCACGACTGCACAGTCATCGCTTTATTCTGGGGATACATATCAATGTTTTAAAGCATCATCATTCAGTTAAAAAATGGAAAAAAATTGGACAGTTGTTCTTGTTGTATAAACATTGACATTTCCCATTAAGGCCACACTGGGGAATAAGACTATTGTGTGTATGCCTAATAACTTTCTTGATAGCTGCAACATATGTCTATTTTTGTATAGCCTACTATGGCCTATATAGGCCATATATAATACTAACTAGGCCTATATTGGGCTATATAATATTAACTATAAACAGAGCAACGTCAACGAGACAAAAGTTCAAGAACATTCTTTTTGGGAAGAAGAGGGAGTGAATAGTGAATAATTAAACTTTTTTGTGTGACCTCACCATCATTCCAAGGGCCTGGCGGACTGTGTGCACAATTGTAGGCTAGGCTATAGCCTACCTACTGCAGAGAGACGAACATGGCCAGCCGGTTCGCTTTGGGCATTAAACGTGAACTGCTTCGTAACAGTAAGTAGCCTACCATAATGAGAACTGTTAACTACATCAAGTCTGCGCAATTTCGCCAAACTTGCATGATAGTGCGCCCTCGTAACCTACCAGTAGTCGCCACAACCGCCATATTAATAGTCTCACTGTTTTAATCAGAAAATAAAGAAAACTTGATTTTGATTCAAACCCGCATTTTCACTGAACTACTAAATAGTCGCATCGGTTACACCAGACAGACTGGATACTCTTAGATTACCTTGTTTCACGTTATCCTTAACACAAGGCAGATGTTTTACCCTCCAATGCATAGGCTACGCAGTGAAACACACCAGTGTGGATTTTCACTGCGTAATGCATAGGAGGAAAAACATCTGCCCGTCATGAGATTTGAGGCCACTTGGTGCGTCCCCTATTTTCTGCCCTCTTATCTGTTAGGCCTATAGGTCATTAAATTTTAAGACATCGTACAAACTATCGGCGAGTTAGTAAGCTTCTTTTTTTTAAATGCCCATGTCCTATCTGTTGGCCATATGCACCAAAATAGAGCGGTAAATAAAGTCTAATTTTAGTTGAATTCAAAGCTTGCTTAATGAAATTGAAACCTACCTACAAGTGGGCTAGGGAGACTCGTACATTTATATTCATGTACAATTTTAATCTATTCTGCTTTAGAGGTCTATACAAATGAGTGTTTAAGTTTGAGGGTTTTTATATGGCCTATGTGACCCTCCCTTACTATTTTCCCATATTTTGTTTACATTATATTTCATTTACATTTGCATACATGTTCTTTTTGAAGTGGGGTTTGGATCTGATAGCCTACATAAACATGTGGGCTATGTAGGCCTATGTAATCAGAATAGAAATTTCCATTTGGTAGCCTAATGTCCAGTTAGTAACTTTTTAAAAATATCAGTAGTTCAGTAGAGAGAGCTAACGCACACACTTATCAATGTTAAGAATGTAGGCCTACGGTAAAGAAAAAAAAAAGATATATATATATATATATATATATAAATATTCCCATTTAAATTTTGTGTACTTTGTTCTCTTCTAGAGCCAGACTTGAGGATTGTGCTTGTTGGGAAAACTGATGCTGGGAAGAGTTCCACAGGAAACACCATCTGTGGAAGAAGAGTGTTTGTAACTAAATCTAGTGACCGAGATACCAATTTCAGGTGTATAGAAGTAAACATACACTTTGGAGGCCAATTACTCTCTGTAGTGGATACCCCAGGTTTGTTCGGGCCCAATAAATCCAATGAGGAGGTGAAAAGACAGATTGCTAATGGTGTAGCATTATCTGCTCCTGGCCCTCATGTGTTACTAGTCGTGTTTCAACTGGGCAAATTCACAAACGAGGAAAAAGAAACCGTGAATATTATTCAGAGAATGCTTGGGAAGGAGGCAGCATGTTACACTATGGCCCTGTTCACCCATGGAGATGAGCTGAAACAGGGTAGGTCTATAGAGGAATTCATTGATGAAAGTCCAGATCTCTGTGCCTTCATCCATCAGTGTGGTGGAGGATACCACGTCTTCAACAACAGAGATGAGGATCCTTCTCAAATCAGAGAGCTGCTGGAGAAGATCAACACAATGGTGCAGAGGAATGGAGGAAGATACTATGCCAAGGACTTGAAGAAAAGGTTTCATGAGGATCAATATCTGATTAGGATTACATTTTTTATAGTTATGCTGCTGATACTGCTGGTGCTGGTGCAGCTGCTGCCGCTGTCGCTGATGCTGCGACGGTAGTTGGACCATTAGCTCCTCCTGTTGTTGCTCTTATTGGAACTGTTATTGGAGCTGTTGCTACAGTGCATTCAGTGGAGGAAATAGAACACAAAAGGTGAAACAAATGGTTGCTCATGAAGGAAATACATTGTGTACAGTCTATGCTGTAATAATAAAGTAGATGTATTGTTGTTTTTGTTTATCTGAAATCAGTGTCTCATTGTTATGCTGTGGTATATCAGTTTTAAGTCATAGATGTATAGGCCTATATATTCATGGGGAATGTGTCAGAACGATCATAGCACCAAGGACTGTAAAAGGTGCTAAAGGACTGTAAAAGGTGTGTGTGTGTGTGTGTGTGTGTGTGTGTGTGTGTGTGTGTGTGTGTGTGTGTGTGTGTGTGTGTGTGTGTGTGTGTGTGTGTGTGTGTGTGTTTGTCACACTGCCGTTGAGTTTCTTGCCATTGAGAAACTGACAGGCTTTTCCGGGTATACTGTATATGTTACGCATCTTCTTTCTTCTTCATCTCACATCTGATTTCACTGCACTGTACCATTCAGCATTTCTGGATCGCACCTTCGTCATTTCCTTGGAAATAAATTCTATGTGCTCCTGAAAGCTAAAATGATGGGCTCACTGTCTTCTCTCACAGCATCTCTCTCTCTCTCTCTCTCTCTCTCTCTCTCTCTCTCTCTCTCTCTCTCTCTCTCTCTCTGGCAGAGAACAAAGATAACTTAATGTGACCCTGCAAAATCATAACAAGTTATGCCAAAACCTTGACAGACTGACTGCAGATTACAGACTGGAAAAGTAGTGTTAAAGATCATGATTTAATGGGGGTGCTTAAGGCATCATGGCAGGATGATAGGCGAGAGCGGGTGGTACTGTACGTCTGTTGTACACATACATGTCGGACACGTATGATTCCAGCCAGAGCCACATCCAGGGCCTTCAAAATGGCCCATTCAGCCAACAGCCATGCAGGTCAGAGAAAGTGGCTTGAAACAGTCAGAAAAATATCCCATTCCGGCCTTCCACCAGCAGGTCCAGCACACCTGACTTTGAGGATGTGGTCTACTACAACATCTTTGAAAAAAATGCAGCGGATTGCACATGGCTAGAAGGGGATTCATACAACCAGTAGCTTAATTTGACAGAGCCTCTGTTATAACCCTATGGTCACCAATATGGTAATGACCAAGACTCTCCGCATTGTCATAGCAATGCTGTTATGATGTAGTTGAGTGTTTACAGTTAACAGTGAATAGGCCTGTCGATGGACCAATCCGCAGTAAGAGGATATAATTAAATGTTCCACTATATTATATACATCACGTTATCTTGTATTATTATATGGTTGTGACGTCATCTGTCGAATGCTCCATTCATTTCAACGGGGCTCCCCAACGTTCGGACGTCTGTTATTTTTCGATAACGGACGGGTTGGTCTATAACAGACCGCTGTCAATGGCAACAAGACTTTTCACTGCTAAAGCGACTTTTCAACAAGACTTAATCAGCTGCTGTGATAGACAGCGTTGGCTACCGCTGTCAATGGCAACAAGACGTTCACTGCTAAAGCCACTGGCTTGTATAGCCTACAAGTCAGTGGCTAAAGCGAATGTTTCATATCACTCCGCAGGGGGTCCGGTCTTTTGTCACTCTAATCAGCTGCTGTGATAGACAACACCTGTTGTCCTGGCTACCTAGCTGTTGCCTAGCGGTGTTCCACAACGGCACTGTTTTGTTTTGCGCAGCAACAATCTTAACATTAAATAGGCCTAAAGAAATTTCCCCGCCATGTGTGAATCATTTAAGTATGTCCATATAATAAGCGGGTTAACTTTCGGCGAGTCGGTCGCTTTGTGGAATAGCAGCACTTCAGAGAGAACAAGACCCCTCCGCTCCGCGTCGGGGTCTAAAGATTCTCTCTGTCGTGCTGCTATTCCACGGTAGCGACCTTCTCGCCGAACGTTAACCCTTACATAAACAAATACTTAATCAAAATGTTTAGGTAAGACGTGACCATGTTGTTTTGAATGTAATTGATCAATATGCAGCATAACTCCTAAAAAGTTCAAAATTAGGCAGTAACCCACTTTGAGGAATTCTACCTGCGCATTTAAATAGGCATTGTCAGTGAATGTGATAGTGTGACACCCATGCTGGCCAATCAGAAAATAAGGGCGTACTGTGTACACTCAACACTTGACACCTTGATTATATCTCATGAGACTCACAGTGGCAGCTCTCACTAACTACCTTCACAGACAAACATGGTCGAACGACTGGTCTGGTATCTCTTGTTGCCTGTAGCTGCATGACACCCAAAACCGGTCTGACAGTAGAGACTGTCTGTACAGTACATACAGTACAATACAATAAATTGTAGAATAGGCTTTTTTTCTTCAATAGATAGGCTACTGAAATGAAAGTGAAAGCCCATTGGGAAACTCCAACTCCCATTGTCATTGTGACACAGCACTCCACAGCACACAAGTGAACACTGCACACTGCACACAACGAAATTGCATTTATGCCTCACCCGTGCAAGGGGGCAGCCCTCAGTGGCGCCCCATGGGGAGCAGTGCGGTGGGACAGTACCATGCTCAGGGTACCTCAGTCATGGAGGAGGATGGGGGAGAACACTGGTTGATTACTCCCCCCACCAACCTGGCGGGTCGGGAGTCGAACCGGCAACCTCTGGGATGCAAGTCTGACGCCCTAACCGCTCACCCATGACTGCCGACAGAGGCCACTTTATGCCAGAAATATTAAAACATGTTGTGTGGTGGTGACGTTGTTATGGGAAGACTTCTCTTACCTAACTGACAGCACAACTTCAAGTTGAAACTGTGCCCCCTTAGTTTTATTAACGGCTTTTAGATGAGTAGAACACAATTTTTCTGTGCTGGTAGATCTTGATGTTAGGACTTTAGGCTATGTTACGATCACATCCAGACTATCTTTTTTAGGACTATTATTACTGTGTGGGTGTGTCGTGTGTGTGTCTGTGCATTTTTTCACATGAACCCCGGACAAGTGGCGCTATACGGCAGCCTCCAGGGGCCGGAGAACAAAATAGCTCTTAACTGGTACTTTTCTCTTAACTTTTGACTTAAGACAAAAGTTAAGAAGATTCCATATTCACAAACAGACGTCTTAAGTTGTTTCTTAACTTTCTTCCTAAGATTTTCCCTAAGAAAAAAAGTTAAGAATATTGGGATTCTTGAAGACTATTTTCTTAAGATTTGTCTTAAGATCAGTCATGGGTGAGCGGTTAGGGCGTCAGACTTGCATCCCAGAGGTTGCCGGTTCGACTCCCGACCCGCCAGGTTGGTGGGGGGAGTAATCAACCAGTGCTCTCCCCCATCCTCCTCCATGACTGAGGTACCCTGAGCATGGTACCGTCCCACCGCACTGCTCCCCATGGAGCGCCACTGAGGGCTGCCCCCTTGCACGGGTGAGGCATAAATGCAATTTCGTTGTGTGCAGTGTTCACTTGTGTGTTGTGGAGTGCTGTGTCACAATGACAATCGGAGTTGGAGTTTAATTAGTTTCTTCTTAAATTTAAGACAACCCTACACCCTGTTTTAACAGTCACATTTTATTTATTTGAACCCATATTCACAAAACACAATTCAAAAAAATATTTTTGAATATAATATATGATTATTATAAATGTTTTGTGACTGTGTGTAATGGGGTTTTTTTTCAGTTAGTCTACAAGCTTGTATTCAGTGGGACTTTTAGTGGCTTGTTGAATGTAGTCAGCTTGTTCAACTAAAATATTAGATAGGCCTACATTTTATATAGCCTCTTATAGTCTATTATACAAAAAGTGTATTGTTTTTATTTTTTTATCATTTTTGTTATTTTTATTATTATTATTATTATGATTATTATTACAATAATAATTATCATAGTAATAATGTAGTAGAAATAAATGTATTACATTGTGTTTAGGAGCAAGCAGCTTTTTTCTAGGCCTAGTGTTTGGGGCAGGTATCCTGTTGATTGCCATGGCAACTAAGAAGCATTATTCTAAAAAGTGAACACTGCACACAATGAAATTACATGTATGCCTCACATGTGCAAGGGGCCAGCCCTCAATGGCACACCTAGGGAGCAATGCGGTGGGACTGTACGATGGTCAGCCTCAGTCATGTAGGAGAATGGGGGAGAGCACTGGTTAGTTACTACTCCCAACCTGGCGGGTCGGGAATCCAACCGTCAACCTTTGCGCCAACAGCCTTTTTCTGTTCCTAAGTTGCCAGTTTATTCATGTATGTCCTTGCCATGCTATGTATGTATAATAAATCTTAAAATCTTAAAAGCACCACAGGAACCAACCTCTACAATAAAACATTCTATACTAATTTGGCATCCATCATCTATGAATGAATGAATGAAAAACTTCAAATGAAAGACTACAAATGTGGGAACTTGTCTTAAAGATATGCTATGCAGCTATTTCAGAGCAAAGAATCATCTACAGTATATCACGTGAGTACACCCCTCACAGTTTTTGTAGATTTGTGAGGATATATTTTCATAGGAAAGCATTAAAGAAATTTCACTATGACACAATGATTAGTGACCTTTTAACAACATATTTAACCACTTAAATTTCTTGTTCACTCAGAAAAAAAACAAAATGCAGCCATTAATGTTTGAACATGTACCCACAAAAGTGAGTACAGTGCACCCCAGATTAAAATCAGGTAGAGACGGGGCCGTGTTGGCTCGAATCGTCTCGAAATGAAAAGGGATTAAAAGGGAGGTCATTGGTGTGCGTTTCAACCTTTCTTTGCATTGAACTTTTACATTTTGAGTGTGCACCTGGCTTAAATAGATTGGTGTGAGATTTGAATGCAATCCTATGGAGAATATCATGATCTGCTTCAGTAGTCACAGTGCATGTTGACATGCATGTTTCTTTTAGGTGTATTTCAGATTGCCAATGTTGACAGCATGCATCCCCAAACCATGTCAGTCCCACAACCATGCTTGGCTATTGAGAGGATAAACTTTTTTGTAAAACTCACTTGTTAACCACCACACATGCTTGACACCATCTAAAGCAATGTTTTTATATTGTTCTTATCGTCGCTGTCCAAAGAAAACCACTTATCTCCACTATTATTTTTAGTTTTTTATGTTCGTTCTTTATTTATTATAAAATACAAGACAGTACTACTGGTCAGTCTCCATGGGTATATGTGTATGATAAATAATTTAGTAGCCAACTTTAATTTTGCAATTTTTTTTTTTTTTGAAAATGTGGTTTTATAAATCAATACATAAAAAACAATGAGAAGTGGAGATAAGTGGTTTTCGCTGGACAGCGACGTTATGTTTACAGTAAAACATGCATATTTATATTCTGGATACTACACACTCAACACACACACACACTGTAATATTTGAAGAATCAATACACATCACCTATTCAGCACATACCCACACACACACACCTTATTGTCACACATTAATACAGAAGGTATTAGATAGCCATTTTAGACCTCATAGTTACTTTTTGATACACCATAACAGTTCAACATTTCACCTCATTAATCTGATACACACATTCATTCACATTACACAGGTAGCAAAGAAGACAGGAGAAATGGACAGCGCCACCTCAAGTTGAAGCTGTGTCGGCATACAAGATCCCTCCCCTCCAGCCTTAAGATTTGAAACCAGGATTGTTTTTTTAAAGATTATTCACCATTGCTAGAAACCAGTGACCGTGAATTAAATCGCAGGCAAATTTTGTCATTCCAGTCTCTAACTCCACAAAAAAATGGCAGAAAGACTTAAAAATAAAGGGTGTAGCATAGTCAAATGTTCTATCAAACAGCTTCCTTGGCGGAGGTCTGCACTCCCTGAGTGCATTTCTTGTTATTATATATACCGTATTCATTTTATTTTAATATTTATTGTGCTGCCTTGTTGTCTTATCTGTGCATTGTTACCTTGCTGCATTCTTTCATTCAGTAACTCAACTCTGCATAATAATGCATTGCTTATGACATCAGCATTCTGGAATGTGATGCTATTGATGATGGACAATTCTGTAGTCTTAGGCACTTCACTTTGCATCTGAAATTTCTAAACGAGTAGCAGTGTTTATTAATAGTTCTATTAATAGTTATTTTAGTTTCTGAAGTATAATTATATTGATTTATATTTCAAATTATATTGACTTTTTTGTTGTTGCTGAAAACACATCAAGTAAGTTGCCTGTTTTTCTGTTGAATTTCATATTTAGTAGGACTACTTGTGTTCAATACTGTGGGATTAGTCTTAATTTTAATTTTAATGATTAGGATAATTAACCTAACATCTAGTCTCTATATTCAATGTTTTATAAACCAAATATAGGCCTATACATAATAATCAATGTACTAGTGCTAATTGATCATGTTTTCACATAGCACCAGTTAACATGGAAGCCTTGACAATGGCATTGGCAGGTTTTCATATCACCATGCCAGCTCATGTCTGTAAGTACTCACTTATTGTGGCTTTTGGTTGAAGTAACGCCATTTCCCTACAACTGTATGTAGTGCCTACCTAGATACTAAGAGTAAAATTGAGTGATATTTGACTTGTGTGCTGTTGTTTACTGTAGGGAACTTTGAAGCACCGGTGGTGGCCATGGAGGTGGATGTCCCCGTCCCCTCCAGAAAAAGGAGGAGGGAGGAGGGGACGTGGGACATCAGAAAGGACGCCACCGGCAGCAGATCCTTCCTCCCTGCCAAGAGGCGAAAGATGAGGGGAATTTAGACCCCACAACAGGTCAGAGCCTTAGTAATCTAATACATGCCAACATTGACCCCTAATCTGCTCTAGTAAGCACAATTACAAAGGCCATATTTAACATGTTTAAGGTGTTGTAATGGTTTACCAAGTATTCTAGAATTTTCCAGAATATTCCATAGCTCCTATACATCTCTATGTTAAAAGTCCCTTAGGGCATTTGTGACATCATAGTGAGAGAACACTAACAGACAGAATAGAGTGTCTCTGACACTACATTTAGCCCCAGCACTGTTCTTCTAATAACATGTTATGAGTACTCTTACTCCAACTTATTAAGCCTATGTTTCATTCAATATGTAGGCAGAGGAGTCAGCAGGGCCTGGACAACACAACTACCTCACATTACGGGACAAGGCCATCAGAAGATGCCCACTTCCACCTGTCCTACTGACAAATTGGGCACAGAACATCCGGAAAAGAAGATCGGGCCCCGGACATTAAAACCAACCCACCTCCCTTCGCACACACACGCACATGCACTTTTTAATAAAACAGTGTAAAACTGGAATCCAGTTGTTCTCTGTATTTTTTGCATATCTCAATGTTGTTGACCACAACATTTAACTAAAATTCATGAAAATATGATCAGGTATATTATCTAAAAAAAGGAAAATAGAAAAAAGTAGAATTTGAAAATTAAAAATAGAGAGAGAAGTTGAGAGGAGGACTGATAAAAAGAGAAGGACATGAAGGAAGAGAGAAAAGAAGCACCCAAGGCATAGCAAGTGTGGACATGGAGAAAGAGGAGGTGGAGAGAGGAGAAGAGACAGAGAGAGAGATGGAAGAACATGGGCAGGTGAGGAGATGGAATGAGTGAGCCAGAGAGAGAGAGAGAGAGAGAGAGAGAGAGAGAGAGAGAGAGAGAGAGAGAGAGAGAGACTGACTTCCATAGTATACTACACATCTAGTCAGAATTAAGCACAATTCCCTCTCTGACAAACCCGAATAGACACACAAGAACACAGACATACTAAAATATGTCCTCAGAAGTCAAGCTCCCAGATTCACTTTTTTCCCCACAAATGACCTGGTTATACCTACAGTACACACTGTGAACTTAACAGATGAATTGCTGAACTATTAACTCAACTTGACTGAGTCGTATCCTCTTAAACCGGGTTGCCTGTAATGGCACAGCAAGAAAATAGATGTCCATTTTAACATCTGCTGCTGGCCCACACTGGTCAGAGAGGAGAGGAGATTAGGGAGGGAGAGGAGAGGAGAGGAGAGAGAGAGAGAGAGAGAGAGAGAGAGAGAGAGAGAGAGAGAGAAGAGAGGGAGGGAGAGAGAGAGAGAGAGAGAGAGAGAGAGAGAGAGAGAGAAGAGAGGAGAGGAACAGATAAGAGAGAGGAGAGGAGAGGAGATTAGGGAGGGAGAGGAGATTAGGGAGAGGAGAGGAGAGGAGAGGAGAGGAGAGGAGAGAAGAGAAGAGAAGAGAAGAGGAGAGGAGAGAAGAGAAGAGAAGAGAAGAGAAGAGAAGAGAAGAGAAGAGAAGAGAAGAGGAGAGGAGAGGAGAGGAGAGGAGAGGAGAGGAGAGGGGAGATGAGACGAGAGGAGAGGGGAGATGAGAGGAGAGGAGAGGGTTGCAGACAGCAGTCTTAAGGAGCAGAAACATGACAGGAGCAGACCAGAAACTAAGCAAGAAATACGTATGTATGGGGCCGATTGGGAGCCGAAAGAGCTGGCTCAGGAGAGCCAAAAGAACCGCATCTCAGAAAAGAGCCGAAAATCCCATCACTAAAGCTTTAAGTGAAGTACAATGTGGTTAGAGGTTAGCCTAGAAATCTAGACGCCCCTAGTGGCCGCAAAATGAATTGGCACAGCTTTGCTGTAGGGGTTTTTGGCGCGGCCAGGCTAGTTAGAGGGGATAGTGACGAACAGGATTGAGAAGTAGAGTAGGGATGGCAAGGAAGGGCACTGGGATGGGGAGAGGAAGACTGCCTTTCAGACTGAGCGACTGACTGGCTGTTTCACACATGCTCCAATATCTCATTGACCTTGCATGGGGCGATCTTAAAAAGCATTGTGGGTCCGTTTATTCGGCTGGCTCTGCCAAAAAGTTCAGAAATGTTGAACTTTGATGACAGTTATGGATCTACCAGCCAATCAAACAGCCTGTATAGGCCTTACATGTAATATAGCCTATGTTTTAAAAACATGCACGTGCACAACACTCATGGAGAGGCATTAGGCTTGTTCGTGACAAAGCAGTGTTGCTTTTGCTAAGCAGTGGGCATGCGCACTTTGCCAGTTTGATACATTTTGGTTAGAACCACAATGCATCAAACTGTCAAAGTGTGCATGCCCGCTGCTTACCAAAAGCATCAATGCTTCGTCACGAACGAGCCTAATGCCTCTAAGACACGCCTACCATCAGTGTGAAACAGGCATGAGAAAAGTAGAACAGTAGACCTGCCAACATGAGTCACAGACACCCAGAAATTGAAAGTGTAACCTGAAAAACACTTGAGGCCATACAGTATACTTGTTTAAAATAATTTATTCTTAAGCAATAGTCATTTTAAATAAGACATCAACCCACCATCCTTTCAAAATTCAACACCTGAGAAAATAATATGTATTCTGGACATTTTGGTAATATTCCAATGAGACTGAAGATATACAGTAGCAGAGTTGACTTGACCATTATGGGGACCTGTTTTTAATGCATCTGGTTAACACGAGAAAAATAAATACTTGTACATTTTGACATTTTATTCAGGTTTTCAAATAAACTACCTGTAAAGGAGTATCAACTTATTCAAGCAACGAATACTTCTCAACCAACCTCATGGGAGCTCATTTAGTGTCTTCCAGAAAATCCAGTAATTAAAATGTAAATCTTGCAATGTTTGCAGAGTTCTTGAGACTCAATCAAAGCAAGGTTTACAAGTGTTGTTTTCTGATCACAGAAGTTGTCAAGAGTCCTCATTCACCTACTAATGACTCATTTAAGCATCAGATGACTTGTTGAGGTGATGAGTAAACTGGGTTTTTTAAGTACTGCTTTAAAATAACAATTTGAGACTGCTAACTCATGTTGCCAGATTTGGTCATAAATAAGCAAAGTCACATTTTGTCGGGTTACTTCCCGTATCAGGGATTGCATTGACACCCCAGCCCACATAAAAATCCTTCACAGAGTGGACATTAAATATCACAGAGTTTAAATCATCCTCATCATCATAAAAACATACTCATTAATGCAATGGAATCAGGCAATCAATAAAACATAATTGTCAAACAAAATCTATAGAAGATGATCACATTAAATCACATGATAGTGTAAATGTAACTGTAAACCAAAGTTTAGCAGGACCAAGACCTTCCAGTGTGTGTGTGTGTGTGTGTGTGTGTGTGTGTGTGTGTGTGTGTGTGTGTGTGTGTGTGTGTGTGTGTGTGTGTGTGTGTGTGTGTGTGTGTGTGTGTGTGTGTGTGTGTGTGTGTGTGTGTGTGTGTTTTGAATGCATTGCATTCAAATGTAAACTAGTTTACAGCAATAAGAGTACAGACCTTCAACATCAGAGGGGGTGGGGCTTAAAAGTCAAGGCCAGGACAGGAGCCAATAAGATGACATCACATTTCCTCATCTAGGCCACATCCCCAACCAAAGAAGAAAATACCCAACATTGCAAACAACCTTCAGTAAACACTAAACAGAAAGTAAACAAAGTCAAACAGGACGTAGCAATTGATGAAATAACTAGATAGTAGCTTGATGAGAGACGTTAATTCAAGAGTAAGACACAGATGTGAGTCCAGTGTTGCCTCCCCCAATAGGAGAGCAGCTGCCAGGCCATGTGACTGTGGCTGACAGGAAGTCCTTCATAGTTTGGATCAGAGCCATGGAATTCAGAGTTGTGACAGTCGATTGGTGACATAATTCATGTAGATTCCAATAATTCTAGGCAGGGGCTCTCTTTTCGCTATAAACTAACAAAAACACAACATAACAAGCAACGAGGACTATTCTTGAACTATGTCAATGGCGATCTGTGTGGCGATCTGTTTGTTGCGCAAAAATGGAACACGGAGGTCAATGCAATTAGCCTAACTCTTCCTTCCATGGCTCTGGTTTGTATATACCGATACCCCTCCTCCAAATGCTTCCTTCGTCCAACGACTTCAATCCCAAACTGCTTGAGACTCTACGACATGGAGGATGTCTCAATACTGTTATTGCCATGAAAAGGTGAGAGGATGAGGACCGGAGGGCAGCAGGGAAGCCAGATGTTTGTAGCGGGCGAAGCTCTCCATCCTCACTCGATTCCTTCCATCTCCTCCACGGGAGGAGGGGCGAGAACGGGGGAATCAAGGAAATGAGGAATCGAGTCCAGAGGAATTATGTATTGGCAAGCGCCCAAAGTAACAGCGTCCTACTGAATATTACCCAAGACCTCATTCGATTCTCATTGAAATCACACTGAGACGTCATGCTATTTAAATGTCCTTTCTACATGAACGTTACTCACACCTCATCCAAATTGCATTCAGAGCTCATTCTGACATGATCTCAACAGAGTTATTCAAAAGAGTTATTCAATAATCTCAACACTGTTCAGACATGAATGTCACTCAGACCTGTCATTCAAAACTAAGCAATCTATTCTGAGAAGATCAAGTCACACGTTCGGGCCGGCAGTAAACTGTCCGTGTGCCTTTTCCTGCAACTAATCGACGGCGGACGGTAAACGCGAAATACTTCTTTTTCTCTATGAACCTTGACGGCAAGCAGTTTCATCCATGTAACGCGGTGGAGAAAACTACCTGTGAAAATGGGTGGCTTGCAGGTCAGCGATTTATTTCCGAACATAACTGGTGCGGGAATGGGCACCAGCAAAAGAAGGAACAGGGATGGTGAGAGGAGTCCGAGGTCACCAAAGGTGCGGAAGGGCAGAGGTGACCAGAGCCCTCTGCACACTAGTTCCAAATGCGTTGAGGAAATTGATGCCGATGTGCGGGGTTGTATTGGAAACAATGGGATCAAATATATTGGCACAGCAGTTTGTCCGAACCGATGGGAGGTGGACTTAAGGGGAGAAAGAAATGAGATATTGCCACAGGTGACAAAGAGTAGAGGTGGCCAAGGTGTGTGTGTGTGGACTACTTTGACTCTATTGTTAAGTAAATTTGTGACATATTTAATTGTCCATCTACCCCATTCTCCACACACACACACGCACACGCGCACGCGCACACAGTGTTAAAATAAAATTCATTTCCTGTACTAGCCTAAACTCTACATCCAACAGTAGTCTTGCACCTGTACATCAATCAGTGTGACACCACCAGGCAATGTTTGCATTAGTAAACATATGTCCATTTGCATGCCTGTGTGTGTGTGTGTGTGTGTGTGTGTGTGTGTGTGTGTGTGTGTGTGTGTGTGTGTGTGTGTGGGTGTGTGTGCGTGCGTGTGCGTGTGTGTATGAATGTGTGTGTGTGTGTGTGTGTGTGTGTGTGTGTGTGTGTGTATGCCATGTGTCTTTAAAGAAGTGTGTAGCTCAGGAGCAATGTCTGAAAAAAGTGTATGTGTGTGTGTGTGTGTGAGTGTGTGTGTGTGTGTGTGTGTGTGTGTGTGTGTGGGATGGGTTCAGGGGCGGCGGGGCACTTGAAACAGTGATGTGTAAAATTCGGGTTTAAGTTGCTGGCTGTGGTATCTTGTGCGTGCGTGTGTGCGTGCGTGTATACTTATGTGTCAGTGTGACGGAAAGTGAAGTTGCTGGCTGTGGTAGCGCGTGTGTGTATGTGCGTGTATGTACTTATGTGTGATGGCTCTTAAAAGAGCGACGTATAGAACGCATGTTCGAGCTGCTGGCTATGATAGTGTGTGTGTGTGTGTGTGTGTGTGTGTGTGTTTGTGTGTGTGTGTGCGGCGTGTGTGTCCGTGTGTGTCATTGAGATGGCTCTTGAAAGAGTGACGTGTAGAACGCGGGTTCGAGCTGCTGGCTGCGGTAGCGCTGTGCGATCTCAGCGATCTTCTGTTTGCGGCGTACGTGGGGAGGGCTGTACGAGTCGCTCTCCAGTCGCCGACGACGACACACGTTCACCACCGTCTGACGCACCAGGGCACCTAAACACACACACAAAACGGGATTCATGGGATGAGGAAGGAAGTTGTGCTAGTGTGTGTGTGTGTGTGTGAGTAATTGTTTATGAGTGTTTGTGAGTGACAAGCCAACTGACAAAAAGGCAGGACCAAAACATCAAAACATCCTCATTCACTTTCATTCACTTCACTAACAAAATAAGTCTTCAGCCGGACCTGCAGGGGGCAATCAATCATTGCAACAACAACAGCAAAGCACTCCAACAGACTTCCTGTCAAGAGGTGGGACTTCTTGTCAGATGGCCATCTTAAACCTCAGTTCAACCAAAGAAAATGGAATATTGTACAAGAACGACCACTAGCTGGTGTGGCCAGGAGTGGCACTGCAGCTATGTTATCACAGCCAAGTAAATAATGAATGGGTGCCAATGGGGCTGTACCCTTCTCATAGAACTATCTGCCCGTGTGATTTTTTCCCTGGAAACAATGGAGTCGCGTTCGATAGATATGAGTAAGTGAAAGCATTTGCCGACACGTTTGCATCTTGTCAAGTGTTACATTCGTGAAAATGACCCTTATTTCAACTATAGCAATGACATAACACGTGACAATCGACTTTACGGCACTACGCCATTTGTTTTGTAGTTTTAAGTCTGACTTCAGATGTCGATGTGTTTAAAGTTATGTTAGGATTGTTGCGGACACCTATTATTTATTGCATTTAAGGTGGTGGAAAAGCGGCATGTGTACATGGGGTAAAGGAAATGACTGCGCTCATCCTTAAGAATTTGGGCACCTTCAATTAACATGTTGGACGGCGGTGGGGGGTTTTGAGGTGTGTGACCATAGATGTCTCTGCTAGGATCAGTCAGAGTACGTCTCTCGTCAGCTCTGGTCGTGAATAGTCGCAAAGATTCCTCAGCCAGCAGGTATTAGCCGAATGCTAGCGTGTTGCAGGACAAAACTAACACGTCTTTGGGAGAACAAAGCCATGTCAGGAACCTTTAACTTCACTTCTAATACAACGTTCATGATAAGGTACAGAATGTGCACACATCTTTACAAACCAGAGAACAGAACCGTCACAAATCCCTGCTGAGCCATTTAGCCCAATAGGCTCCCATTCATCTTTTACTTGGCTGCGTTCGCCAACGGGGCTATAATGGGAGCCAATGAGAGACGCCTATCTCATAGCTTAGACAATTTCTGGTCCAGCACATGTTGCAGAGGAGGAAGATGCAAATGTTTGTTAGGAGCAAAAGCTTTGAAAAGACTAACAAAACCTACTGAAGAGAGAAGCAAAATTATCCCTCAGTTAACCGGCCAAACGCAATTGGTAAGAGATGTCCTTTTCAATGATTACCTTGTGTTGGATGTGAAGAAGATGAACTTTTATCCTGCATGTATGCTTCACATGTGGACATTTGAAATGTTTGTTTAGGTGGCAACTGACTTCATTTAGTTGTTAATGAATAGCTAAATGTTCACTTGTTTACTAGTTTAAGTTTAATACTGGTTTGAATGTTTATTTGAAGAGCTAAAAGCTGTTTATTCTCTATAGTGTAATTAGTGGCTCAAACTTTAGGATTGTTGGAAAGGTATATTTGATGCTTTATCTGGCTGGTTTCAACACTCCACTTAAACTCATTTGCATATCTTCTCATTTACTTAATTATGCAAGTTGCATATATTTATTTGTGATTTGATGCCAAACTTAAAGGGTTTCATATGACTGTAAATGCTAATGCTAAGGTGCTACTTGTTTGGCTTGCTCTGCAAAGCCAACCGTTGTAATTACTTGGTAATTATTTTGTAAATACTTCATTTTGTACTTTAAACTTTAACATGGCGATTTATGTTTGAAAATAACACAATGTGTCTTCTGTTCTATGTTTTATGTTCAAGGTTTTCAACCTGATTGACCGATCGAACCCCTTCCACAACAAAACAACAAAGAACTTTAATAAAAAACAACAAAAGGGGAACCTTCTGGTCTGAGTTGTTCCTTGCCCAGCCGGGCTCTTTTCAAGTTTGAGCAGAACTGAGGGGAAACCAAACCAAAAACCCACAAAACTTGACAGTTGAAAACCAACGAGGCAACTCAGGCGGAGGATCAACGGCCTTCCGTCAACTTGTCTACGTGAGGAAGAACTGCAACAATGGCGGAAGACGCAACAGGGAAATCCATCAAACAGCTGAAAACTGCGAGAACTGTGGCAAAGACAGCCTTTACGAAGCAGGCAAACTACCTCGCAAGAGTGACTGGATACCTGATGAAGTCGGAGCTTCAAGCAGAATTCAGGAAACTCTACACACTCTCCAGAGAAGTCAACGACGCAAACGACGGATACAAGCTTGGCCTACTAGCGGAGGCTGACGGAGAGGAAGGCGAGGAGGAGCTGGACTCCAAAGATGAAGCGGACCTTGCTAAGACCGAAGAAGACTGCAAAAGCAGACTGGAAGAAATCAGACACAACCTGCAGTCAAGTCTGTGGTCAAGGTACGCGGAGGAGGAACTCACCTTTGCCATCGAAGAGGCAGAGTCAGCATGTGAGCATGCTCGCGGAATTACTGTGTCCTTCGCCAACAAAGACTCATATGAACACCAAGTGGAAACCGCAAAGCAACTTCTCACAGAGGCAGTGGCTGCATCTAAAGAGTGGGAAGAATGGATACCAAAGGAGAATAAAGCTGAAGTGGATGGCAGGCTAAAAGGGCTAAGGAGGCTGAAGAACAACCTCGTGGCAAAAAAGGGCGAGTTCCTGACCTTGGAGAGAACTGCAGAAGAGGAGAGACGGAATTCAATCATCCAGGCCCAGTCAGCACCTCAGCCAGCCCAGCAACCTATTCTTAAAATAAAGCCCACCAGCCTGCCCAGATTCCATGGCTCAAAAAGGGAATTTTACCAATGGAGAAAAGACTGGGAAAATATGCAGCGGCAAGGCGAACCAACCGGCTCTGCGGAGGCTAAGAAGATGCAGCTCCTGGACAGCATTGAAGACAGGATCTGCAAAGACCTCCGGCTCTCCACATACAAGTCAGCAGAGGAAATGTTCAAGGTCCTGACAAACAGATTTGGAAACAAGACCACCATCGCCCTGGAGATTGTGGAAGAGCTGGAAAAGATCCCAGCTCTGAAATCGCACCAGCCCAGGAAGACGATCGAACTGATCCAGTCTATTGAAAAGGCCTTGAACGACCTCTCAGAACTTGGAAACACTGGAGCCATCAAAAACCCTCTCATCGTCAAGTCGATCGAGAGCAAGCTGCCAAGCATCATGAAGAGAGAGTGGCTAATCTTCATGGTCAATCCAACAAATGCAGTGACCCCAGACAACCACTTTGACAAGCTCCTAACTTACCTGAAAACCCAAGAAGAGGTATTGGAAAGACTTGAACAACTTGGAGTATGTGAGAAGCCAGACAAGTGGCCGGCTGACTCCAAGAAATATGCCTGGACCAAGTCCACAAGTAAAGAGGAATGCGTTGTCTGTGGTGACGAGCGGCATGCTGGAAAGCTCTTCTTCTGCAAGACGTTCAAGGAACTGAAGGTGAAGGACAAGCTGAGTGCTGTGGAGAGTCTGGGAGCCTGCACAAAATGCCTGGAGAGTCATGATGAAGATGATGACTGCAAAGACACTTACCTGTGCAGAAAGCCGGGCTGCAGAGGAAGCCATCACTACCTCCTGTGCCAGCAAGGTGACCCTAAAAAGGACAACAAAGAAACTTCAAAATTAAACACGAGGAGTTACAAACTAACAGAAGAGCAACAACAATTTGTGTCGGAGCTGTCCCCTGAAATGGAAGAGAAGTTTAAAAGGGCCTTCACCAATCTCTCTGCGAGATCTCTCTGTACCGGCAAAAAAGTAAGTGCAGCTCAAGAACTCCCAGTTATCCTAATGCTCCTCAACGTCACCACCAATGCAGGACAAAAGATTGGCACTCTAATCGATTTAGCATCTGATACAAATTACATTACTCACCGTGCAGCTAGGAGACTTAATCTCAGAAGTGAAAAAATCACACTATTCGTCCAGGGAGTTGGAGGAATGGCCCTAAAAGTAAAGACGAGAAGGTACCATCTCAGAGTGAGAGTGAGAAACCCCAAAGGAACCGAAGGAGCACATGAACTCCTCTGCTATGGCCTAGAAGAAATTGCCAAGGTACACAAACAAGTTACACCCGATCAGTTGAAAAAATTCTTTCCAAAGACCAGCCTGGATGACCTGCACAGGCCAAACCAAATTGAACTGCTCATCAGCCATCGAGAGGGTCGTCTTGTACCGCAAAGAGAGAAGGTGGTCGGTGACCTTGTGCTGTGGGACGGCCCACTAGGGAAGACTGTCGGAGGAGCGCACCCGGACCTTTTTGAAAAAGTGGACGTAGCAACACACACATCAAAGACCCACTTCGCGCGATCCATGAGGGTCACGGCTGCGAAGTACAAAGAACTCTGCAATACAAATGGGATCATAGCGGAAACCAAAAGTACTGCAGCCAACAAAGAATTCCTCAACTTTTGGAAATGGGACAGTATTGGAGCAGCTTGTGAACCAAAGTGTGGAGGATGCAGATGTGGCAACTGCCAGCCAGGAGGAAAAGAAATGACGCTGAGTGAGGAAAGAGAACTGGAAATCATCAGGACAGGCCTCACCTACATAAACACTGACGATCACAGCAGTGAATCACACTGGGACACAAAGTACCCATGGATCGAAGATCCAACTTCTCTGCCCAACAACCGAAGTGGAGTGGAAGCCACTTTCCTGAGAACAGAGAAGCAACTCAAAAAAGAGCCGGAGTGGAAAGTGGCATATGCAGCTCAAGTACATGAAATGGTGGAAAGAGGAGCAGCAAAGAAGCTCACCAAAGACACATTGGCCAACTGGACAGGACCAGTATGGTATGTCAGCCACTTGGTGGCGCCAAATCCACACTCCACCACAACACCTGTACGCCTGGTCTGGAATAGCAGCCAAAAGTTCAAGGGAACAAGCATGAACGATCTTCTGCTGAAAGGACCTGACGTCCTCAATCCAATCCGAGCAGTACTACTCAGGTTCAGAAGAGGTGTGCATGCCGCACTTGGAGACATCAAGAAGATGTATAATTCAGTGTGGTTGGAAGACCTGGAAATGCATCTTCACAGATTCCTCTGGAGGGACACCGAAGGGAGTGAACTTGAGGAGTATGCCATCACACGAGTAAACATCGGTGACCGGCCAGCAGGATGCATCGCTCAGCTGGCCATGAGAGAGACTGCCAAGCTACCCATGTTCATTCACCTGGAGGAGGAGCGCAGGATCCTAGAGGAAGACTCCTATGTCGACGATGTACTTACCTCCCACAATGACCTGAAAAAGCTGGACAAAAATATCACTGGAGTTGAAAAAATCCTGAAAGCAGGCGGATTCGTCCTAAAGCCCTGGGTCCGGTCAGGCCAAAGTGGGAGGGACATGCTCACACCAGAAACACCAGCAAACAGATTCCTTATTCTCCCAAATCAAAGGAGAGAAGAAGATGACAAAGCCCTGGGAGTCGGCTATCTTGTTGAAAGTGACAAACTGTACCCAATGACCTCTGTAAACTTCTCGAAGAGGAGAAAGAAAATGAGAGTGGGTCAAAATCTCCTGGAGGAAGAGGTGAGAGTGAAAACCCCCAAGCCACTGACTAGAAGACAGCTCTTGAGCCAAGTAGCCAGCCTGTACGACCCAATAGGTCTTGTCACTCCTGCAAAACAGAAGGGTGCTATTTTAGTCAGGAGAGCCTTCCAGGAGGCGGGAACCAGCACAGACAAGCCACTCTCAGAACAGTTGAGGGAAGAAGCAATCCAGCTTTTTGAAGAATACATCCGCCTCAGCCAAATAACCTTCCACAGAAGCCTCACACCATGTAACTGGACCAAAAAACCATGGGGGATAACATTCTCTGATGGCAGTGACCAGAGCTACGGAGCCGTGGTGTACTTCAGGTGGGAGACTGCACAAGGCATCGAAGTCAGACTCGTCGAGTCAAAAGCAAAGCTTACGCCACTCGACCAGAAGGGGGAAGCAGTCAAAGCTGAAATCTGTGGCGCTGTCTATGCTGTCCGCTTGAGAAGGTACATTGAGAAGCACACTCGGATGGAGATTGAAAAATGGCTCCACCTGCTGGACAGTCAAACTGTACTAGGAGCAATCCAAAGAGACAGCTATGGATATCAGACATTCTTTGCAAACAGAGTCGGAGAAATCCAGAAGACCACATCCCCTGATGACTGGTGGTGGATCCAAGGACACCTCAATGTGGCAGACATCATAACAAGAGGTGCATCCCCAGAAGATCTCAAAGAGGATTCTGTGTGGCAGAATGGACCAGACTTCCTGAAACTACCTGTGGAAGAGTGGCCAAAAAAGTCTGCCAAAGATGTTGCAGCCCACGCCAGAGAAGGAATAAACAAGCTTCAAAGGAAGTCCTTCTCAGCAGCTCTGACCAGAGCGCAGCTCAAGAAAGCCACAAATGATGCGACATCTAGTGGTTCAAGTGACCAAGTGCCAGTCACAGGCAACAGAGGCACTGATGCTCAACAAAGCACTGCAGATGGGAAGGGGTCGAGGGCTCAACTCAGAAGACCACCAGCTGGTTCTGCAGTAAAGGAACTGATCAATGTCAGAAATTTCAGCAACCTGACCAAGATGACCAGAGTTATCGCCTGGGTGTGGAAAGCTGCAATGAAGTGGAAAAAAATGCTGGGCAAAACCCAATCCACAAGTAAACCAAAGTGGGAGGTGCTCTCATCAGAAGAGCTAAAGTCCAGAGCCAAAAAAGCTGTACTTACCATCAGTGAGTATGAAGATGCACAGAGAGACCTCTTCCTCGCAGCACAAGATGGTGCATGCTTCCAAAACACCACCCTCAACAGACTGGCTGTGTACAAAGATGCAGAAACCGGACTCTTGTTGTGTGGAGGAAGATTTCAGATCTTTGATGACGACAAAACTACTGTACCAATCTTACCTTGTGATGCGTGGATATCCTCTCTTCTGGCACAAGAAGCTCACAATGCAAACCACGAGGAAATCGCAGCTACACTCCTGAGAATGAGAAAAAAAGCATGGATCGTAAAAGGCCGGAAACTGGCTCAGAAGATTGTGGACAATTGTGTGAAATGCAGAAAGGCCAGAGCAAAAAAGTGCCAGCAAATCATGAGTGACCTCCCATCCGAACGGCTAACACCAGCCAGGCCGTTTGAATTCACAACATTGGATCTCTTCGGGCCTTATGAAGTGAAGGATGAAGTGAAGAAGAAATCAAGGCTTAAGGTGTGGGGGTTAGTCTTCTGCTGTATGGCATCTCGAGCTCTGCACACAGATGTCGTAAGTGACCAGTCCTCTGAAGGTTTCCTGCTGGCCTACAAAAGATTCACAGCGCTAAGAGGACATCCAAAGAAGCTGTGGTCAGACCCAGGAAAAAACTTTGTGGGTGCCAGACCTGCTCTCAATGACCTGTACACCTTTCTCGACCAGCTGCAATCATCAGAGGTTGAGAATGAAGTCTCCAAGCATGGGACGGAATGGGGCTGGAAACTTCACCCCGCTGATTCTCCTCACCGGAATGGGGCTGCAGAGGCTGCTGTACGCACAGTGAAACGCGCTCTGCACAACCTGGGAGGAGACGGGTGTTTTACCTGGAGTGAGTTCCAAACCTTCCTCTACATGGCTGCAAACCTTGCCAATGAGAGACCCATAGATGCCAGAACTCAGAGCCGAGAAGACTGTGTAGAATACATCAGCCCAAATTCTCTTCTGCTTGGGAGAACAGGACCTAGAGGAGACCTCGGGAGCTTTGACTTTGATGGCTACTCCTACAAAAGGCTAAGAGCAATTCAAACAGAAGTTGACCGGTTCTGGAGGAAGTGGAGTCAGTTGGCGGGGCCCAATCTATTCATCAGGAACAAGTGGCACACAACACACAGAAATGTAGCCACAGGAGACATTGTCTGGCTTGCAGACCAAAATGCACTGAGGAGTCAGTACAAACTGGCTAGAGTCATCAGTGTCAACCCTGACAAGAAGGGCATTGTCAGAGATGTTCATGTCCGAACCTTCCCCAGCTACCCAGTCTCAACCATGAAATCTGACCAAAGGTCAACAAGAAAACCTCTAACAAAAATCCCCTCTACAATTCTGCACAGGGATGTACGACGGGTCATTGTTCTGCTACCCATTGAAGAACAAGTCACCACCAAGCAACAATCAACAACAAACGAAAAGAAAACAAACACTTACCATCACCAACTCTTGTGACCTCTCTGGGTTCCAAAACCGAGAGGTCAAGTGGGAGGTGACAAGCCAACTGACAAAAAGGCAGGACCAAAACATCAAAACATCCTCAAAGAAAATGGAATATTGTACAAGAACGACCACTAGCTGGTGTGGCCAGGAGTGGCACTGCAGCTATGTTATCGCAGCCAAGTAAATAATGAATGGGTGCCAATGGGGCTGTACGCTTGTCATAGAACTATCTGCCCGTGTGATTTTTTCCCTGGAAACAATGGAGTCGCGTTCGATAGATAAGAGTAAGTGAAAGCATTTGCCGACACGTTTGCATCTTGACAAGTGTTAGATTCGTGAAAATGACCCTTATTTCAACTATAGCAATGGCATAACACGTGACAATCGACTTTACGGCACTACGCCATTTGTTTTGTAGTTTTAAGTCTGACTTCAGATGTCGATGTGTTTAAAGTTATGTTAGGATTGTTGCGGACACCTGTTATTTATTGCATTTAAGGTGGTGGAAAAGAGGTATGTGTACATGGGGTAAAGGAAATGACTGCACTCATCCTTAAGAATGTGGGCACCTTCAATTAACATGTTGGACGGCGGTGGGGGGTTTTGAGGTGTGTGACCGTAGATGTCTCTGCTAGGATCAGTCAGAGTACGTCTCTCGTCAGCTCTGGTCGTGAATAGTCGCAGAGATTCCTCAGCCAGCAGGTATTAGCCGAATGCTAGCGTGTTGCAGGACAAAACTAACACGTCTTTGGGAGAACAAAGCCATGTCAGGAACCTTTAACTTCACCTCTAATACAACTTCCATGATAAGGTACAGAATGTGCACACATCTTTACAAACCAGAGAACAGAACCGTCACAAATCCCTGCTGAGCCATTTAGCCCAATAGGCTCCCATTCATCTTTTACTTGGCTGCGTTCGCCAACGGGGCTATAATGGGAGCCAATGAGAGAGGCCTATCTCATAGCTTAGAGAATTTCTGACATCCTCATTCACTTTCATTCACTTCACTAACAAAATAAGTCTTCAGCCGGACCTGCAGGGGGCAATCAATCATTGCAACAACAACAGCAAAGCACTCCAACAGACTTCCTGTCAAGAGGCGGGACTTCCTGTCAGACGGCCATCTTACACCTCAGTCCAACACATGTTGCAGAGGAGGAAGATGCAAATGTTTGTTAGGAGCAAAAGCTTTGAAAAGACTAACAAAACCTACTGAAGAGAGAAGCAAAATTATCCCTCAGTTAACCGGCCAAACGCAATTGGTAAGAGATGTCCTTTTCAATGATTACCTTGTGTTGGATGTGAAGAAGATGAACTTTTATCCTGCATGTATGCTTCACATGTGGACATTTGAAATGTTTGTTTAGGTGGCAACTGACTTCATTTAGTTGTTAATGAATAGCTAAATGTTCACTTGTTTACTAGTTTAAGTTTAATACTGGTTTGAATGTTTATTTGAAGAGCTAAAAGCTGTTTATTCTCTATAGTGTAATTAGTGGCTCAAACTTTAGGATTGTTGGAAAGGTATATTTGATGCTTTATCTGGCTGGTTTCAACACTCCACTTAAACTCATTTGCATATCTTCTCATTTACTTAATTATGCAAGTTGCATATATTTATTTGTGATTTGATGCCAAACTTAAAGGGTTTCATATGACTGTAAATGCTAATGCTAAGGTGCTACTTGTTTGGCTTGCTCTGCAAAGCCAACCGTTGTAATTACTTGGTAATTATTTTGTAAATACTTCATTTTGTACTTTAAACTTTAACATGGCGATTTATGTTTGAAAATAACACAATGTGTCTTCTGTTCTATGTTTTATGTTCAAGGTTTTCAACCTGATTGACCGATCGAACCCCTTCCACAACAAAACAACAAAGAACTTTAATAAAAAACAACAAAAGGGGAACCTTCTGGTCTGAGTTGTTCCTTGCCCAGCCGGGCTCTTTTCAAGTTTGAGCAGAACTGAGGGGAAACCAAACCAAAAAACCCACCAAAACTTGACAGTGAGTGTGTTTTAATTTTTAATTTTTAAAACACATCGTTATGAGTATGGAACTCTGACATGTCTGTGTGAGTGTGTGTGTGTGGGGGGGGGGGGGATCTCTCTCTCTCTCACACACACACACACACACACCGTACTCACCCAGTGCTCTCCTGCTGACGACCATCCCGTCCACTAGAGGGAGCACCATGTTGAGTTTGGGGGCGCTGCGGTGCAGTTTGATGCGGAACAGACCGGTCTTCAGAGGGTGGATGAACACCACAGGCACATCCTTCTCATAGAACACAGACCTGTAGTAGCGCAGGCACGCACACACGCACGCACACACGCAGGCACGCACGCACGCAAACGGACATACACACACACACACACACACACACACACACACACACACACACACACACACACACACACACACACACACACACACACACACACACACACACACACACACACACACATGCACACAGAGTGTCTTCAGAGGGTAGATAAAAAACATCTGACACAACCTTCTTACAGAATACAGACCTACAGAAATAAAACGTGTGTGTGTGTGTGTGTGTGTGTGAGTGAGTGAGTGAGTGAGTGAGTGAGTGAGTGAGTGAGTGAGTGAGTGAGTGAGTGAGTGAGTGAGTGAGTGAGTGAGTGAGTGAGTGAGTGAGTGAGTGAGTGTGTGTGCGTGCGTGTGCGTGCGTGTGCGTGCGTGTGTGTGCGTATGTGTGTGTGTGTGTGTGTATGTGTGTGTGTGTGTGTGTATGTGTGTGTGTGTGTGTGTATGTGTGTGTGTTTATGCATGTGTGTGTGTGTGTGTGTATGTGTGTGTGTGTGTGTGTGTGTGTGTGTGTGTGTGTGTGTGTGTGTGTGTGTGTGTGTGTGTGTGTGTGTGTGTGTGTGTGTGTATGTGTGTGTATGTGTGTGTATGTGTGTGTGTATGTGTGTGTGTTTATGCGTGTGTGTGTGTGTGTGTGTGTGTGTGTGTGTGTGTGTGTGTGTGTGTGTGTGTGTGTGTGTGTGTGTGTGTGTGTGTGTGTGTGTGTGTGTGTGTGTGTGTGTGTGTGTGTGTGTGTGTGTGTGTGTGTGTGTGTGTGTGTGTGTGTGCACCTGCATGAGGAGCTGCTGTTGCCTCCAGTCTCCAGCCCGGTACTGGTCTCCGCCAGCAGCTCAGCCATCGGGAAACTCTCTGTCACACACACACACGCACACGCACACACACACACACACACACACATGTGAATGTAATGTAAATATACACATGATGCAACACACCTTACAAACTCTATCAAAGGTTAAAACAAAGCATGAAGCTTTAGTAACACACACACACACACATGTAAGCACACACACACGCAAACATGCACAAACACTGCCACCATGAAACTCTCTGTCACACACTCTAGTTAAACACAACCTCATGCACACAACCTCGCAAACAGACACACACACGCAACAATGTGGCTCGCAAACAAAAACACACACGCACATACATCCTCACTAATGTCATCCACAGACTCTCATGCACGCTTGCATGCATGCACTGATGCACACACTGACATACACACACACACACTTACATACACGTAGACACACTGACATAAACACACACACTACACTGGCACTCACCGATGTCGTCGTAGCTCTCCACCCAGGCCAGCAGTACTTTAGTCTCAGGGCCCAGGGGGTGTAGCGGTCGAGATGAGGGGGTCCTCCTAACACGCATGCCTGGGCTCTATACACATACACACACACACACACACACACAATCAGATAATCAGAGGGTGCAGTGGCCCAGACGAGCCACACGCATGTCCGGGCTCCGCGAGCGCACACAAACACACACACACACACACGGAAACACAAACGTCTTCATGCACACACGCACACACGCACACACGCACACACGCACACACGCACACACACACACACACACACACACACACACACACACACACACTCAGAGGGCGAAACTCCAGAGACGAGGGAATTGTGTTAAAATGTGCACACACACTGACGCACACACACGTACCCATTATGTGTGTGTGTGTGTGTGAATATACCCGCTGTAGGAGGTTCTCCGTGTTGGTTGGGTGGAGATCCAGAGTAAGGCGGGGCTTGATGACATCAGCAGGCAGCTCATTATGTGGCTCCGCCTCCCCAGTGGTGTCGCTCACCTCTGAGGACTCAGCTGTTGAACACAAAGCAGCATTAGTATGTGCACATCTGCGTGTGTGTGTTTGTGCATTTATGTATGTGTGTGTGTGTGTGTGTGTATGAAGACGTTTGTGTTTCCAAGTGTGTGTGTGTGTGAATGTGTGTGTTTTCGTGAGCCACTCCAATCCGAACAGCGAACAGACACACCTATGACCAAGTGAGTTCACATCAGTTTGATTGGGCTTGGGTGTGGCAGTCCCTTTTGCCCAATGAGTGAGATTCTTTACACCCAAAGTGTGCGTGCGTGCGTGCGGGCGTGCGGCGTGTGCGCATGTGTGTGTGTGTGTGTGCATGCATTAATGTGCATACCTGTATGTGTGTGTGTGTGTGTGTGTGTGTGATTTTACTTAGTGTTCTTCGTAAGTGGGCAGTACAGTATGAAGGAGATCTCAGTTGTGTGTGTGTGTGTGTGTGTGGTGACCTGAGTGTTCTTTGTATGTTGGCACTATGAAAGCGATCTCAGTGGTGTGTGTGTGGGTGTGTGTGTGTGGGTGTGTGTGTGTGTGTTTGTGCACACGTGCGTGCGTGCGTGTGTGCGTGCACACGTGCATGCGTGTGTGCGTGCGTGCGTGCGTGCGTGCGTACGTGTTTACCTGAGTGTTCTTTATAAGTGGGCAGTATGAAGGCAATTTCAGTGATGGCGTCTGCGTAGTACAGGACTCTCTTCTCCCCATTGAAGCCCACCGCCTTACTGTCCTCCTCAGGAGAGCATTCACCTAGCCAACACACACACACACACACACACACACACACACACACACACACACACACACACACACTGAATCCCACGTCTTTGTTGTTCTCCTCTGAAAACAAATCTTACTCACTCCACTCACTTTTTTTGTCTTTACTGTGGTATATCCAATTTCACAATAAATGTATTACACATTCTGTTACTCTGTTAAGTCAGTATTACAACATCTGCTAATTTATGAGTTTTTTTGTGCATAAGCAAGTTTTGTACATGAGGCCCCTGGCGTTCCCTCAGTGTCTCTCTCTCCCACACACACACACCCTTTACCTTCCTGGGATTCTTCGGTGTCTCCACAGTGGCTGATGGACCAGCTGGTGTCCACATGACCCGTCCAGCCGGGGTGTTGACCAATCACCACTGGCCAGCCCAGTGACATCACAAACTCCAGGAAGTGAGGGTGCACCGCCTCTGTGGACTCCACATTGCGGAGGATCTACACACAAGATGGCAGAGGCACACGCACACACATTTAGACAGGGGGTTCGTTCTCTCTCTCTCTCTCTCTCTCTCTCTCTCTCTCTCTCTCTCTCTCTCTCTCTCTCTCTCTCTCTATCTCTCTCTCTCTCTCTCTCTCTCTCTCTCTCTCTCTCTTGTATGCTTACAATTTGAAACGGTGATGGCATTTAAAACCGAGTCAAACGGTCATAAACAGCATTGTAATGAAGGGTGTCGTAACGGCAGATGGAACTTTAATTTCACGACGACATTCTGGCTATAAACTCGCCCTGGCCGCTTCCCTGTTTCACTTTAGGACCAAAATTATTCAACCGTTTCCACAGTAATGACCAAACTAATCACAGTTCCTGCATCGGTAAAGCCAGGACTACAAGTGTGAACGAAATCAGCACAACAGCATGAAGGACTAATAAACAATAACAGAAATACAGACGTGACCTGAAATCAAGCGGGCGGAATTGGAAGCCTTTCGCCAGTGAATTGTGCTGAAGCTAGATTTTGGACATGCTGGACGTTATCGCCCAATTA
>NC_085866.1:19024814-19029814 GCF_034702125.1 Engraulis encrasicolus | reverse complement strand
GTGAAAATATTCTGAAATAGGCCTATATCTAAAGGACGTGCTTCCTCAGATATTGGCACCATCGCCAATTGCCCCGAGTGTCGGAGTGAACTTTTGGTAACGTCGGGGGCGAAATCTAGCTGACTGTCTATTTGGAAGCCACTCGCCTACCTCTTCATGCGGCCGCGGCAACACTCCTGCTCTCTATCTAAAGGGTCTTCAATCATATTTCCTTTCCTCTATTAAAATCTCTTCATCATTACCTTTCAACTGATTATGACGTTCGCTGCAACAGCGTGTCTCGCGAACCACAGCCTTTTTTTACCTGTGTGAAATGGCTAAACAACCCACGTCTGCATGGTTGATTTCATTTGTCATTTTTGTCGACGAATCAAACTTTTTTTGCCACATGATCTTTTAAAAAATCGAGAACACCCACCTCTTGTGTATTTGAACAAAACATTGTGCATTGCATCTCCTATGCGTCTTGAAAATATTGACAAATCAATAGGCCTAATGTTGCGTTTTGCAACAACCGGCGTCAGGGCCAATGTTGCATAACGCAACAACCGGCGTCAATGGGTTAAACTGCAGAGGTCTGGATTAAACAAGCATCTCTCCATTACTATAGCCTTCTTACATATTTACCCATCTCCAGCGGTGTAGTGGGGATTTTTTAATTGTGGGTACACGATTTTTGACGTCATCAAATAATTAGGCAACTTATCATGTCAAACCCCGTAACTGTCCTTAATCTACCGTCATTGTTTCTCCGTTTTCATCTGTTTGGACAATCACCTGCAACACTGCTGTTATCATTCCTGTTTGCATTCAAACATGGGCAGAAGATTTTCTTTTCAAACCTCACTTCAGGAGAAGTGGGTGGACGACGTACCCCCGCGTACCGCGCCCACTACACCCCTGCCCATCTCTACTTTGAAATCTACTCTACTCTACTCTTCATATTGGTTACAGTGGAGCAGTATGGGGGTTAGGTGTCTTGCTGCAGGGCACCTTAGCCATCAGGCCACAGCTGCCCACAATATACTCCATACTGCACTGCTCTACTCGACTTTATTGCTCAATCCCACTCGATTGTGCACATCCTTGGTCAAGATACAGGACCAAGTTTAAATCAGTGTATTTTAAGTGAGGGGTCTGCACACTTAAAAACATTTCTTTGTTTTGTTTTATTGCAAGGTGCAGTATGTAGGATGGTGGCCAAAGAAGGTATTGCAGCTATGTTGCTCATTGCAACTGTGTTGCCTATTGACAAATCTTTTCATTAATAAAGTAATATTTACTAGTATGACCAAAGTACAGCAAGTTTTGCAGTGAAAAATGTACGACTGGATATTCAAAATGGCGGACATAGAGAAGACCCATCTTTTCATGTATGAAAAGAGTAATTTTCCCAGTTATAATGAATGCTTAGAATTTGATGGTGGTGGTAAGTATTCATGGAAAAAGGTAACATTTGTGGATTTGTGCATAAACTCCGGAAATAAACTACTAAAAATATTACATACTGTAAAGTTTTCACTGATCAAGCACACTCAAAACTACTCTATATTTTAAACCAACTCTACTCAAACCAAAAAATCACTCTGCTCTGCTCAAGCCTACTCTAGTTCAACCTGTTCAACTCAAACTCACTCTTATCTTGACCATACCCTTAAAAACAAATCTGTGCTCTAACTACCCACTCTTTAGTCTGGCTGCATCCCTTTAGTTCCATCCTAATGCATTAGATGTGAAGTAGCTAAACTAAAACTAAATACTAAATATACTATATAAATAATATAATATATATCGTAATATAATAGTATATAAATATACTAATACTAAGTGGGCCTAAACGTCTTTAACAGTTTTAGATGTGTCTGTGTGTATGTGTGTGTGTGTGTGTGTGTGTGTGTGTGTGTGTGTGTGTGTGTGTGTGTGTGTGTGTGCGTGTGTGTGTGTGTGTGTGTGTGTGTGTGTGTGTGTGTATGTGTGTGTATGTGTGTGTGTGTGTGTGTGTGTGTGTGTGTGTGTGTGTGAGTGTGTGCCACTGTCTGTCCGCCTATAGTGTGTGCTCATGGCTCCTGTCTAAGTGGTTGTTGTCAGTGAGATGACCCTGTGCTGACCTCTGCCGTGAGGAGGTCATGTATGTCGGGGATGCTGAGGTCGGCCTTGACCAGCGGCACCTTGTCCACCTCCTCAGGAAACGGACGCGGACGCACGCCGGGACGCGACGCCACAGAGGCCCGCGCAGCAGGGCGCTCCTCAGGAGAGAAGACCTGACGAGGGACACACCACATTCATTACATACTTATTACACACACACACACGCACGCAAGCGCATACACACACACACACACACACACACACACACACACACACACACACACACACACACACAGTATTGCCACTGAGGCCCGTGCAGCAGGGCACTCCTCAGGAGAGAAGACCTGAAGAGAGAAACACACACGTGCAAACACATACAGGCTACAGCAACACACTCATAATACAGGATGTCCATCATCAACCCTCTGACTGACTTGTGATGCTATAGGTCATTAGTGACCAAGCTCCTGAGTTGTTGGTTGGCCAATGGTTTTAGAGGCTGTGAGTAACCCACTTTCTGATTAGCTAATGGCGTTAGAGGATGTGAGTTACGTACTTTTTGGTTGGCTCTTGCAGCTCTGGGCTGGTGGAAGAGCTGCATGGTCCACGCATGACGACCTGACATCCCTCTGACCAGCACCGTCAGAGACGGGCATGGATCTAGTACACACACACACACACACACACACACACACACACACACACACACACACACACACACACACACACACACACACACACACACACACATTACAAACATTGAGGCACGAACAGCATTCAACATCACAAATGAACATGCATCTTCATACATATACATTTCTGCATTTTCTGTGAGAATCTACACATAGAACTTCCACATGTACTGACCCAAATTACATTTATTCACCCATATTTCCAATATAAGATAAGATAATGACAGATGTTGGTTGTTTTACGCTTAACAGGGTGGAGTGGTGCCAACAACCTGCTTTGTGTGACATCACACTGGCCATGCATATTGGGACGGCCCACTGCTACTGGAACTACAAATCCCATTGTGATGGGAAACTACAGAACTGCTCTACATACAAAGGAAAAGTGCAGTAACTATGGCAACATTGAACCTGAGGAAAAGCCTTAGTAATAGGTTGGATATTGTAGTTACTGCAAATATGACGAGGCAATCTCTCCAGACGGGACATATTTCGACCATAAGGCTTTGTCATAAAATAAAGGAGGCGTACTGAAGACCATTTCAGACTAAACTTTATTTAGACAACATGTAGTTAGTGCACTTTGCTTGTACGGCAGTAGACTGTACCCAGCATGCACTGCAGTCGTCAACTCACTCTGCTCGTTGCCCAGCGGCTGCTCCAGCATGGCCAGGATGACTGAGTTGTCCAGCACGAAGTAACGGAAGGGCTGTCCACCAGTGGCGTCCAGCCGCGAGTAACGGATCAGCCAATCCTCATTCAGCAGGCTGCATGTGGAGGCGGGACCACTCGGCGAGGGAAACGCCCCCAGCACCTGCATAATGCTGTAACCATGGTGATGGCACACACAGACATTATGGGGTGGGCTGTTCTGTTTTGTTCCTTAATTTATGAAATACATACACATAGGTGCACACAGACACATGCACTCATACACTTACCCTTAATTTCAGTTGTCAATATAATCTACATTTTCAAAACTCTTTAATCATATTCACAAATGCTTCCAGTGATAACATAGCCTGGTACTGACTATCCCATAATACTACCATTTCGTTTCGTATTCTTGTATTCATTCATCCTCTTCCTCACCATGACAACGTGGCCTCGGCGGCGTCCTTGACGCGCAGGGAGGCGGGGCTTAGCAGCTTCTCGCCCTTCAGACGCACTTCCTGTTCCTGCTTGGACTTGCTGCCCGAGACGCCCAGCTCCACTATGGCCAAGACCTCACTCAGGCAGGCCTACACACACACACACACACACACACACACACACACACACACACACACACACACACACACACACACACACACACACACACACACACACACACACACACACACAAGATAACATCAGATATGCCCAGCTCCACTATGGCTAAGGCCTACAGGCACACAGACACAGACACAGACACAGACACAGACACACAAGAGGTGCCCAAGACCTCACTCAGACAGGCCTACGTACACGCACGCACGCACGCACACACATTACACATACACATACGCACACACCCAACGCCTCCACTTCTTCACACACCTTGTTGTCCAGGAGGTCTGGGTGTTCGGTGAGCCAGACGCAGAGGCACTGGAAGGCGGCCACGATCATGGAGTGCAGATCTCTGGAGTGCTGAGGGGCCGGCCGACTGCACTGGGACTCGATGAAGTCACACACACTGCGCACCGCACGGCGCTTCTCTGACGCCTCCACACACACCTTCACCTGAAAACACACACACATAGGCATGCATACACACACAGAGATGTATACACACAGACACAAAAACGCACGCACGCACGCACGCACACGCACACACACACACACACACACACACACACACACACACACACACACACACACACACACAGTTAGAGAGGTTTGATGAAGTCACACATACTGTGCACCGCACGCTTCTCTGACGCGTCCACATACACCTTCACCTAAGCGCAAGTGCACCCACACACACGCGCACACACACACACACAATTAATGGGGCTAGATAAAGTCATACATACTCCACACCACTCAACATTTCTCAAAAACAAACAAAAAACACTTTGTATAATATGGCCATAATTGAGACATACATACATACACACACACACACACACACACACACACACACACACACACACACACACACACACACACACACACACACACACACACACACACTAGGGTTGTGCCGATAGACGATGTCATCGTCCATCGGCGATGGAC
>NC_085866.1:19017314-19019814 GCF_034702125.1 Engraulis encrasicolus | reverse complement strand
GACCTATAAATCGCTGTGGGTGATGCTGAGTCTGCCCCGAATGTGTGTGCCAATTTACAGCATTTTCCTACCTACGGTTCTATGGGCTGCCATTGACTTGCTAAGGAGAATTATGGTGACATAATAATAAGAATACCAGCTAACTCTATAGGGGCCTTCGCCAGCTTCGCTGCTTGGCCCCTAAATATGAAGGCAGTACACACACACACGCACGCGCACGTATGCGTGCACACACACACACACACACCAGGAAGAAAGAATTCCTTAGTGAAGGGGAAAAAACTTTGGCTTTGACACTGTATAGTAAAATCAGCAACGCACACCACAGCAAACACAAAACAGACACACATAAACACACACACACACACACACACACGACTGGACGGACGTACAGATACTCTTGACCCAGTGCCTCTTGCACCGGTGGACCACCTTAACACGGTTAGCTGTGGGAAATACCAAGGGGCCAGTGAAGGAAGGGAGGAAAGGAAGGTGGTGGGGGTTAGTGCCAAGTCATCACCTGCGACCACTTTAAAGGAGCACTCCTGCCAATTTCAATATGCTGTTGTATTGCACACGCTACCCTTCACTTGTCTTCACTTGTGATGCTGCATTTTTTGACTCAGCCCTTTACGAGATCTGAGCTATTCTAATGGGGGCAGACTTTCTTAACATAGGCCTACTCCAAATATTATCCCAAAAAGTATCGCCGTTTGCTAGTTGTCGGCTGATGTTGCATAATCTTTTGGATGTTATTGGAAATAAATCAACATTTTTAAAAAAAATGTAAACAAATTCTGCCCCCATTACAATGACCAGGATCTCGAAAATGGCTGAAAAAAAAAAATATTCTCAGGTACTGACAAGTCCAGGGCAGTGTGAGCATTACAACTGCATGTCGAAATTGGCAAAAGTTATCCTTTAACACCGTGAGCTGCTGAACTCTAGGACAGAGGCAGGTGAGAGGAGGTTAGCCGGTCAGGGAGAAGAGAAAGGTGGGATAGCACCTTAGTACAATTGCTGGCAGGGTAGGGGGGACAAAAAACGTAGTGTTCCATTAGTGTGACATTAACGTGGGTATGCGCTGCAGCGTTAACACCAAAGACCAGTAGAGAGTGTCGAGCATGACATTAACAACCTTGGACAACCTTGAAGCAATACTGCACAATTTCTGGAAAATAAACTCATTTTAGAAACGGTGCAGTTATCACTTAACACAACAGGGCAGGGAGGACGGAGTGTTGAGTGTGAGTGGACAACCTTAACGCAACAGTGTGACAGCACGAGGAGAGGCGTGACATTAGTGTGCTATAACACAGGTGTGCTAATTAGGACGACAGGGCAGGGGGATGAGTGCAGTGTTAGCACGACATTAATGGGTCGTCAGGGTGGTACAACCACAGAAAATACCACTATTTTATAAACTGAATGATTTCTTTTGTTTTTACTGGATGATCTAAGAAGCATATTCATTGTGTGTACATTAATTACCAAATCACTGATTTCATGGGCTTAACTGTGGTTGCACCATCTGACATCTGCTACTAAAAAGACGCCATTGACCCCATCATAGGTGGACAACCATGTGCACGACAGGCACAATGCCAGATTGTGGTGTTAGTGTGCCACTAACACAATT
Source organism: Engraulis encrasicolus (assembly GCF_034702125.1). Classification (NCBI taxonomy): domain Eukaryota; kingdom Metazoa; phylum Chordata; class Actinopteri; order Clupeiformes; family Engraulidae; genus Engraulis; species Engraulis encrasicolus. Next base: position 19,018,175 of record NC_085866.1, on the reverse strand, counting down.
GTATTACCTGGGCTGGAGGGCACTATAGGAAACAGGGCATGGAGGAGACACAAGGTTAGCATCATGCTACACATACTGTATGAGGCTGTACAATGTAATGGAGCTCATGGGTAAGACAACATACATTGACACAGCACAAATACACACACACTCTGTCTGTCTTTCTCGGCATGGTGTTGGTCAGCCTGTCAGAGATCAGAGAGCCCAACACACACACACACACACACACACACACACACACACACACACACACACACACACACACACACACACACACACACACACACACACACACACACACACACACACACACACACACACACACACACACACACACACACACACACACACACACACACACACACACACACACACACACACACACGGCTCACCATAGTCTCTCAGCAGGGCGTGAGGCGCCCGGTCGGAGTCAAAGCTGGAGAGCTCCACGCTGCCCCCGCTGGTGGCACTCAGGCTGCTGCTGTGACGACTGTGGCCCATAGAGGGTGCTGTGCCAACAGGAGCCTGAGGAGCCTACATACACACACACGCACACGCACACGCACACACACACGCACACACACACGCACACACACACACACAGTTAAACACGCACACGCACGCACACGCACACACACACACACACACACACACACACACACACACACACAAGAGCAGCCACAGACAGTTAAACACACACATTTTGACACACATGCACCAACAAATATAAACTGAAAAGGCAGAAGACAATACACGCATTGCCTAATCAAACTAGGGGTGGGTATTGGCAAAGGGTTCACGATTCGATGCGCATCACGGTACACATGCCACGATGCGATTCTATCACGATGCATTGCGATT
>NC_085866.1:19002314-19007314 GCF_034702125.1 Engraulis encrasicolus | reverse complement strand
TTTTTACCCATAATGCTCTCCTCTTACCCATGAATGCATCCACCAGGCTGCTGAGGCCTCGCATGTCGCGGTAGAAGATGACTATTACCCAGAGTTCCCTTGTTTTTAACCATTATGCCGTCCTCTTACCCATGAATGCGTCCACCAGGCTGCTGGTTCTCAATTACCCATAGTTCCCTGTACTAGCCATAGTCCCCATCCCCTGCTCCTTACCCATGAATGCATCCACCAGGCTGCTGAGGCCTCGCATGGCGCGGTAGAAGATGTGTGGCAGCTGGCGCAGGCAGGGGTGCAGCGCTCCTTCGTGGTTGGCCCCGGTACCCAGCAGCAGCTCCTGGAACTTGGGGGTGGTGCTCACCAGCACGGGGTTACTCAGATCCACCAGGTTACTATGGAGAGACACACCATGGATGAGTGTCAGTGTGTGTGTGTGTGTGTGTGTGTGTGTGTGTGTGTGTGTGTGTGTGTGTGTGTGTGTGTGTGTGTGTGTGTGTATATTCCTGAAAGGTTACAGTGGTGTGTGACGGCGAGGAGAGAGAGGATGCCCACTGTGGCATTGTTTAATGCCCACTGTGCCCGTAAATGGACATCATGTGATTGGACCAACAAAATCAGTTCAAAGACGCTTTGCTGTTGCATCACCCGTTGGTCTGCCCTTCGCCCATTTCTGCTTTTGAGTGTATGGTGAATGATGCAACGTGGTGTTGCCCTGCTCAGCTAAAGCCTGTTACGCCAACTTCATAACACCCTTCATAATGATCACACCACTCACATACACACACACACACACACACACACACACACACACACACACACACACACACACACACACACACACACACACACACACACACACACACACAATTGGTGTATTACAGTATTTTAAACATACACACACATGAATCTACGTTTTACAGTACTTGATAATCCACACAGACATAGAAACACAGACAGACCCACACACCTCCTAAATCTTCGTATCATAGCACTTAACACGCAAACATCTTTTACATTTGTTGACAAATCTGAATTATTGCAAAAGGAGCGTTGGTGTTCAGATGAGCTGTACTGCATGACACAACTTCTTGAATGAAAAGGCAACTTCATCCCTCTCCAGCCAAATACTGTCTTCCTCGTTTAAAAATTGTGTGTGTGTGTGTGTGTGTGTGTGTGTGTGTGTGTGTGTGTGTGTGTGTGTGTGTGTGTGTGTGTGTGTGTGTGTGTGTGTGTGTGTGTGTGTGTGTGTGTGTGTGTGTGTGTGTGTGTGTGTGTGTGTGTGTGTGTGTGTGTGTGTTCACTGATGTTACGATGCTGAGTAGAAACCCAGATAGACACAGGAAGGACAAATGCATAAATTTGATGAGACCACCAGTGATGTGGAGCTTCCGTTTCCATGGTTCCAATAGAATAACGTCATTGTATGTTCCGTGCTGGAGAACTGTGGGTGGAGAACACTGTGGTAGTTCCGCCAGAGCGGGGTTTCCCAAACTGTGCCATGTACCCCCTTAGTGCGTTAACAACATGAATCACAGTGAAATGTGCAAGGGGGTGTACAGGACAAAAACACAGGCCAATGCGCTAGAGAACTACAGGTGTAGAACACTGGGGAAGTTCCCCTAGAGAACCATACTGTAGGTGGAGAACACGGGAAGTTCTGCTAGAGAACTATTGGTTGAGAACACTAGGAAAGTTCCGTTGGAGAACCATACTGTAGGTGGAGAACACTGGAGAAGATCCGCTAAAGAATTATTGGTTGAGAACACTGGAGAAAATCCGTTGGAGAACCATACTGTAGGTGGAGAACACTGGAGAAGTTCCGCTAGAGAACTATTGGTAGAGAACACTGGCGAAATTCCGCTAGAGAACCATACTGTAGGTGGAGAACACTGGAGAAGTTCCTCGAGCTCTACTGTATTAGATGAGCTGTGATGGTCTGAATCTAAAGATCTTTCCAGGAGGATGGAAACCCCCATAAGAGCGGCACCAGGTAACTCAGTGTGAATCGTTGTATATATGTGTGTGTGTGTGTGTGTGTGTGTGTGTGTGTGTGTGTGTGTGTGTGTGTGTGTGTGTGTGTGTGTGTGTGTGTGTGTGTGTGTGTGTGTGTGTGTGTGTGTGTGTACCTGAGCATGTGTAGGAATCTGAACCATGTTTGGGCAACACAGTCCTTATCCATCTCCATAGGAACCAGCTGAGCGTCCTCCTCTGGGACTTTAAATGGCGGGAAGGACGGACCGTACGTGAACGCCAGCAGCCTGCACACAAGCACACACACACACACACACACACACACACACACACACACAATATTTGGTTATCAGTAGCGGTAACTCCGGGCAAGAAAACAAGGTAGTACAAGTATAGCCAGTGAATAATTTGAATGGCAAATTCTGTGGCTTTGTAACTGTGTGCATGTTTGAGAGTAAAGGGGGTTGTCAGGGGTGTGTGTGTGTGAGAGAGAGAGAGAGAGAGAGAGAGAGAGAGAGAGAGAGAGAGAGAGAGAGAGAGAGAGAGAGAGAGAGAGAGAGAGAGAGAGAGAAAAAGAGAGAGAGAGAGAGAGGTTGGGCAAGAAAAAAGCAATTGTACAACTGCGTGCTGAAGAGTTGCTTCAGCAGCAATGGAACAAGCTGACTGGCAAATAGAGTACATACTGTGCCTAGAAAACAGCACTGGCACAGCAGACAACACTCGCACAGCAGACGACACAACAACAAAACTGTGAATTTGGGAACGCCGGCAAAATAACAAACACCAGCCAAACAAACAGCGACCGACATCCTTAGTGGCTTTGGAACAGGCATTTTGAAAGGCACTTTATCAGTGGTTCCCAGACCTTTCTGCCAGGACCCACTTTTAGACCTATCTATATTATTTCACGATCCTCCCTCCTAACCCCATATCCCAAACAGTATATGTCCACTAATACTTCTACAAAAATAAAGATTCACAAGAAAAGTAAATACATGTATTATGCAAGTGCAATAAATGTACTTGAGTGTGTGAGTACTGTTACTGACCAATTTATGGAATAATGGTGTTATTCCTGTTTTTTATGAAAAGTCCCTTAATTCTTTAACCCCAAAATTGGTCATAAAACATGGTCTGATCTTCGTGGCAATCACAAGAAAGAACAATCAGAGTCTGCTTTGACTAATTCCACCCAAACATTTACATGTTATTTTTATTGGCCATAAGATGTAAACATTCACAGGACAGTAAGGCATAAGTAAGTACACCCTTGCATTCAATAGGTTTTAACGCTCAGTTAGTCGCAATAACCTTAACCACACGTGTCCTGTAGTTGCAGCTAAGATTAACAAAACAATCTGGATGTATCTTGTCTCCCTCTTCTTTACAAAACTGCCCTTCTTCAGCAAGGTTTCTAGGATGTCTGAAGTGAAGAGCTTTCTTGACTTCATGCAATTGTTTTTTGTCAGGGCTTTGACTGGGCTATTCTAGAATGTGTATTTCATGAAGCCATTCTAAAGCCGATTTGCTTCTAAAATATAGTTTGCTGTCCCATTCTCTTGTGTGCTTCAACTGCGTGACAGACTACCTCACGTACAAACTTTTTTCTATGATTGTATGCATGTGCGTATTACCTGGATGTGAGTGCGGCTACGACGCGGCTCCACTGCTCCACCACTGGGGGGCGATGTCTCCAGTTGGCCACCATCTGCCTAGCTGTCTTCCAATACGGAGGAGAGGGGAAGGAGCGAAGACAACACAGCAGCCAAACCTCGAACAACACCGCTATCAGGCGCTCAGCTAGGTGCTCCACTACACCACCTGAACACACAGACACGTGTAATACACACACACACACACACACACACACACACACACACACACACACACACACACACACACACACACACACACACACACACACACACACACACACAACACCACACACACACACACACACACACACACACACACACACACACACACAAATATACATGAAATAACACCACAATGACACTCAGCTACACCACCAAAACACAAACACAAATATATAAAATATGAAGATGCAGCCCTAGCTGTTCAAAACACACTGAACATGGCAAGCCCGCGGCAGGAGTAACGGACTTCGTATATTGACCCGTTTAGAAGTCACGTCATCACTGACTGCATGCGCATTGTTGACTCAAACACACTCACACACACAAACAGACAGTGCAGACCCTAAAGAGAGAAGACCTGCCGTCCTGAAACGTACACGTTTGTAAAAATTGAAACGCTGAAAAGTACACTTGTTACGCTGCTCCAGACGCATAGGAGATATTTGTGGTCACAAGAAATTAAATGTAGCCTACTGACTAGACTGAGGACACCATCAGGAAGGCCCATGTCTGTGGCAGCCACTTCATATCTGAAGTTATCGTGATCATCCATTTTCTTATTTAGGAAAAAACACCTGGCTAGTTCCTTTACAAATGTGCGGTACATTGCCGATTTCGCTCCAGCAATGCGTGCACAGCCAGATTACGTCACATCTGTGTACAAACAGTCAAGGGATCTATAGAAGCTGGAGAAAAATGCGTTTTGGGAGAAGAGGGGGAAGTAACAGCTTGGAGTGGACTTATATATTATGGCCAATATTATGGTAATGTGCTACAATACGGTTTGGTAACGGTTACGGCTTGCATACTGCTTGTAACCTTCCTATTTTTTTTATTGTTTTTCTTGTTGCCGCTCTGAAATAGTCTAGCGACGTATTCTGAGCCTCAAGTACCTGTTGTTGCACACACACACACACACAAACTACACACACACACACACACACACACACACACACACACACACACACACACACACACACACACACACACACACACACACACACACACACACACACACACACACACACACACACACTTTATTGTCTGTTTCTTACAGACACACACACACACACACACACACACACACACACACACACACACACACACACACACACACACACACATACACACACACACACACACACACACACACAC
>NC_085866.1:18994814-18997314 GCF_034702125.1 Engraulis encrasicolus | reverse complement strand
TATGCATTTTTGCCTGCGTTCTTGAACACAAGCACCGCTGCGAATGGGCAGAGGGGGTGTGAACTGAAGTGTCATTCGAACGTGCAATAAGGAATAGGCCATGCGTAATATGAATTGCGTATCCTCCACGTCTCTTCTCCTTACACTGAGCGAGGAGGTTTTGGCTCCTGTCCTCTACTGAGTTCCCCGGCCATCTCTCGTTACAGGGCTACTATGAAAACAGGCTGTGCAGCTTTTTCCTCACACACACACACGGATACACGCAGAACGCAGGCTGACCAAAACGCATGCATCTGCTGCAGAGAACCTTGCCAGACGCACAATCCTTTCACGTTCATTCAAGCACGGGTTTTCTAGAAGAGACTGGCGTGCTCATTTAGCCCTACTGTAGAAATGAGACATAGCATGATGTGTTACAGTAAAAGGCGATGTGGTCTGGTCAGCACTGCTCGGCTATCGAAGTTACCTGTTCGGAGGGGCTGATCTGTCATAACACCGCGATGGTCACCATCCTCTCTTCACATCAGCCGCGCGCTGTGGTGCAGCATCCCATACGCGGTCGTATCCAAGCGGCAAGATTTGTGTTTCAAAGACGGCCGCAACCCCGTGTGTACAGTCACTGCGAGATAGGCTATTTTGTTTGTGTCCCGGCCAAATGTAGAAAGCGTTAGCTTTGCCCCGCTAATTGTCACTAGCATCATCTGACAGGCAGCACCTCCGTCCGTCCACAGTCAGCACTTCCGGGAGGGCAACGTCACGCCGACGGCTGTCACATGCAGGAAAACCCCAATACAAATCACAAGGAATGTTTATTTTCCTTCCGTGGCCCATCATAACTGCTAGCTGGGGCTGGCGACCATTATTTCTCAAACACTCGCGCGCACACACATTTGTGCGCTCACACAAAATAGTGTGTGCTTTCCAAAGGTGTATGACGGGGGGAAATCGTAAACAGCTTTATGTCCGCATTGGCAGCACCTGTCTCCATTCTCTCCGTGAAAGGGTAAAGAGCTTTTAGTCATTTAGTCATTCGTTTAGCTCAGGAAATGGCACATGTTGTTGCTCTTGAGGCTGGTCGCCTAGATGTACACCTGCACGTGCCTATAACAACAACTCAAAGAGAGGGAGAAAACAGAAAGAAGGGGGGGGGTGCAGAGAGGAAGGGAGAGTGGGCAGTATGGGAACTGCAGTGTGTAACTTTAATTATGTGCTGACAACATTTCGTAACTATCTTTCGTCCTCCGTACTCTTTCGTAACAGACACACACAGACACACACACACACACACACACACACACACACACACACACACACTAAAGGCGCGCGTGTGTGTGTGTGTGTGTGTGTGTGTGTGTGTGTGTGTGTGTGTGTGTGTGTGTGTGTGTGTGTGTGTGTGTGTTGCAGGGTGGGGTGTAGCCTGCAGCTGATGATGACCTCACCCCTCTCTCTCTCTCTCTCTCTCTCTCTCTCTCTCTCTCTCTCTCTCTCTCTCTCTCTCTCTCTCTCTCTCTCTCTCTCTCTCTCTCTCCACACGCCGTCTCTGAACCCCAAAAATCCTTCTTGGTCTCCAGGGAACGCCCTCCGCCCTGCTCACCTCATCTGGAGCCCATCAGCCACACACACACACACACACACACACACACACACACACACACACACACACACACACACACACACACACACACACACAGTTTCATTTCAACACACACACACACACATACTCGCAAACACACACTCACACACACACAGTTTCATTCTGGACACACACACACACACACACATACACACACACACACACACACACACACACTCGGGTTCAAATGTATGCACACTCATTCTCATATGCATACAAATACGACACAGCTTGTCATACTCACATGCAGCACACACGTCACACACACACACACACACACACACACACACACACACACACACACACACACACACACACACACACACACACACACACACACACACACAATAGTTTAATATGGACACGCAGATACACTACTACTCATACAGACATATACACGCACAAAACTACACAGACAAACACATACAATCACACATGCACTTTCTATAGGAATGCCTAGATACGAACACAAGCACATAGTGACTGGAACATGTACCCTTATAGACTCGTTCACAAGTTTGCCCATACAGTCAAACACACACACACACACACACACACACACACACACACACACACACACACACACACACACACACACACACACACACACACACACACACACACACACACACACACACACACACACACACACACACACACAATACATGGCATTCCCTCTTGTTGACTTCCTGAGTGAGTGTGTGTGTGTGTGTGTGTGTGTGTGTGTGTGTGTGTGTGTGTGTGTGTGTGTGTGTGTGTGTGTGTGTGTGTGTGTGTGTGTGTGTGTGTGTGTGTAACAGTCAGAGCAGGCTGCTTAGCAACATGGTGATTCATGACGCTTGTATGAGCCCTAAGAACTAAATCACA
>NC_085866.1:18959814-18992314 GCF_034702125.1 Engraulis encrasicolus | reverse complement strand
CAAAATTCCAGTTCAATTCTTGAATGTCAATATGAATTGAATTGAAATTCCAAACAGAAAATGGAATTGCTATTCGATTTGGAATTGCAGGAAACAGAATTTAATCTAAAAGAAATTCAAAGGAATTACATAATACGGACACTAGGTGGTGTGGTGTGCGCGCGTTACTGCGTGTGTGTGTGTGCGTTACTGTGTGTGTGCGCGTTACTGTGTGTGTGTGTGTGCGTTACTGTGTGTGTGCGCGTTACTGTGTGTGTGTGTGTGTGTGTGTGTGTGCGGCGCGCGCGCGCGCGTTACTGTGTGTGTTACTGTGTGTGTTACTGTGTGTGTGTTACTGTGTGTGCGTGCTACTGTGTGTATGTGTGTGTGTGTGTGTGTGTGTGTATGAGAGAGGGAGACTGAGATTGAGCATTTTTTGTCATCAAATACCAAAAAATGCTTGTGTTTGTTTTGCAGATCATTTTTCTGATTTGTATTAAAATTGGTTTGCCCTCCACCAACTCAGTGGTGTAGTCTACGTAGAACGCAGGTATACGGAGTATACCCACTTCTAAATTTCAGGGATTTCAGTATACCCACTTAAAATTGATTGATCCATTATTTTGAATAGCACAAATATATACAGTATACCCACTTCAAAAAATGCTTAAATACACAGTATACCCACCACAAAAAAGTAGACTACACCACTCCACCAACTGTATTATTTGCTATGATATTAAATTGACTGATTTTGTGTGATGGGTCGTGTGTTTTTTTTCTTATTTGTGGTGGTGAATCGCAGAGAAGAATTTTTTTTCAGAGACGGTTGGGCTGAAGTCTGAATCTCTCAGTCCATACAGCACAGACTGGCATACCGTATTTCTCTTTTGTATTTATTTTTTTAAATTGCATACTTTTGAAGGGAAAAGATAAAACACAATTTCAGGACGCAGATAAAACTATTCAGGACACAACACTTAAAATAGTTTTTTCTTTTTTTCCTGAAGAAGTTGAATCGTGTCAGCAATTTTAAGCATTGTAGTGAATCAAAACTTGGCATAGCAGACCTGACAAACACACACACACACGTCTCTTTGTCAGTACATTGTCGTCTCTGACTGGAGAGGGACATGCTAATTAAACCAATGTAATGCATGGCTAAGGGTAAAGTGTATTTGCTCAATCTAGTGGATGTTTTGGGAGAAACGGGCCAGACATTTTACCCCACTACACTGGCTTGACCAAAGAAGTAGACATTGTTTATAACCATAGAGGGACAAAAAAGTTGTTTTTTTCTTTTTTATTAAATGGCTTGGTGTTGCATATCCATGTTTGTTCTGCAGCTAAGTATGAACCAAGTAGTCTCCTCCTTGGAAATGCAGTCATTTCCTTGAGTGGTTCCTGTAGACACAATACAAGACAAAAATGCATTAAGTCACAGTATGGCCAGAGTAGGTATTGCAACTATGCTGCTCATTGAAACTGTGGTCATAATAATAGTAAATATTAGTTTACTACTGTAAATATTCATGAAAAGAGCATATTTGGCAATAGGCAGCAAGAACAGCAAGTTTAGCAGCAAAAAAAATGTATGACTGGGAAAATTGCAGCTTTCATACATGGAAAGGTGGATCTTCTCTCCATTTTGAATTTCCAGAAATAATTACTACTTAGAATTTAATGGTGGTGGTTACTATTCATGAAAGGTAACATTTGTGAATGAGCATCATTAATTCTGGAAATAAGCTACGAAAATATTACACAGTGGACCTTTAAGATATACAAGGTTGCCATGTGTTAGATGTGGGTCTGTTCCCAGCGAGTGAACAGGGAGACAACACAATTACTGGTAACACTCCCCTGCCTCACTGGAAGGTTTGCTTTTGCACAGAAATGGAACCCAAACTTCAGATTTGGTACTGAGCTAGGTTACGAACTGTGCAAATGGCTAAATTGCACCTCCAGAATAGACTTCACATTACCAACTAAAAAGTACAAGTGCATTTGCATGTCAAATGGAAATCATGGACTGGTGCAAAGGCCTACATATTGCATCCAAAACGGTTTCTATCGATGCCAGCGCCACTCGTGGGCAATGTCCCTCCAAACAACCTGTCACTCACGCCCCTCTCCCCTAATGAGCCGCCATGGCCAAACTAACATACTGTTTGCTCCAGGACACTGACACACCCTAGCTAAACGGATATTGTTTTCACTTTATATTTCATTATTTGGCAAGATTAAAAATGTAAATACTCAGTGAATATAAAATATTTTTTTAAATGCACACTAAAGAATGTAAGCTATCTAACACAGATCGGTTGTTGCTCTGCGGTTGTTGTTCTACACAGTCAGAAACCATAGAAACATGGTTGGATTGTCCATATGGTATACAGGGCTTTTGCCCAGTAGACCCTGTTGATGACCCAGATACCATTGAGGGGAGGGCCAGGGCAGACAGTCCTCATGCTGCTACAGCAGACCTCTTCGAGATGAATAAAGTGTGTTGCGTGTTAGGGTCAAAAAAGCTAATTAGATTACTAAAATCCTGTTGAAGGCTTTATTTATTTATTTATTTACTTAATTTAATTTACTCATTTATTTGATTATAACAATGCAAAATAATCAATACAGCAGCTAGCATTGCTAAATTTCATCCATTGTCCAATACTAAGGTGTGTGCATAATCAAACAAACAACAATGAAACAAACAATACAGGGGTCCGTTCCTCGAGTCTTGTCGTTGCTAACCGTCTTAAGACCGTCTTACCGTTCCCTTGGATTTAGTGGTGAGCGTCGCTGTCGAGAGAGACTTGAGTCGCTCTTACGAAGGACGCTGCTACCGTCGTTAGCAAAGACGCTTTCGAGATACAGACCCCAGCATAGCAGGACATTTTACCCACACATCACAAACATAATGGGAGCCGGTCTTGTTTTGTTTTCAGCCACTGTTTAAGGGTAATTTTGAAAGTGTTGACAAGATTTCTAACCATCATGCAACATTTTAATCCAGAATGCATTGCTGTCTGCATGTGCATGCAGACGTTAACAGGAAATCGAATAAGCCTAATGTATTCCAGGACTGCGTTCCACTAATAGACAACACACACACACACACACACACACACACACACACTACGCAGGACCCCTCTCCCTGGACCATCCACCCCTAAATGACCTGCTGAGGAATTCTTATCTGTTTATTGGCCCTCCTCACACACACACTGACGCCCAGAGAGAGTTACTGTACAAACTAAGTGTGTGTGTCCATGGATTAGTTTGAGTGTGTGTGTGAGTGTGTATGGGTGTGCATTTGCGTGTGCACTCATGCGAGTTGAGGGGAGGGGATGGATCTGTGCTTGTTCGTGTGTGTGTGTGTGTGTGTGTGTGTGTGTGTGTGTGTGTGTGTGTGTGTGTGTGTGTGTGTGTGTGTGTGTGTGTGTGTGTGTGTGTGTGTGTGTGTGTGTGTGTACCAGCACATATGTGTACACTGTATGGCAACCTTGACAGTGCCTGGCACAGTCAGGAGGAGTGCTGTTGCAATGTGGACACACAAAGCACCTTATGACAGAGTTCACCAACGCTCCGCTTTGTCAGCATGATAAAGGAAGGGAGATTTGCAGAGGCAGATAAGGTGAGTAATGCAGGGCTTAACAACCTATTCCAACTTGGGGCCCACTTGAAATTTTCACAAATGTTCGGGGACCACCTCTGACCAAATAAACAATACAGTACAACTCCAACAGTCGCACACACACACACACACATCCATGCGCACACAGACATAGACACAGACACACATACACACACGCACACACACATTTAGATTTTTCAGAAAATGATTTCAAGGCCCACTTGGAATACTTTTCAAGGCCACACGGTTTGTGACTCATGGGAGGGGGCGGGGGGGGGGGTGTAATTGTTGGGGGCAAGGTATGATGGGTAGGGGAGTAAAGGGGGCAAGGCATGATGGGTAGGGGAGTAAAGAGATATAAGAGAGGGGCGAGTGCTGAAGAGGTAAGTAATGGAAAGTACTGTAGTATATAAACTGTATTACAGGTTCAAGGCCCACAAGGGACACTTAACAATACATATATCAATTATATAATAGAATTATACAATACATCACACATTTATATATGCAGTATATACAAATAAGGGAAGTTAATGAAGGCACTGATGCCTTGTACTGTAAGAGAGAGGTGAAGAGGGGAGTAATGGAATATAGAAGGAGGGGTGATGTAAATAGACGTGCGTACAGACAGATGAGGGAGGGGGAGGAAAAGAGATTAATGAACAGAGAGAGCAAAAAACCAAGGAGGGAAGAGAGAAAATGCTGTAGGGAGAATGAGTGGTAAAGAGAGTGAGTGCGACGTGATACGAGAGTATAGGAGGGGTGAACACTGAGAGGTGAGGTGTGTGTGTGTGTGTGCTTGTGGTATGGGGGTTAGGAGGATAGGAAGAGTCTGATGAGCCTTATGCAGGGGTCATATCATGTACAGCACAGTGCATGATAACAGTGAATGATTTGTGGAGAAAATAAAGGATGTTTTGGGTTAATCCATTGTAGCCTGATGACTCATACAGCATATGTTGTTTAACATTTGGTGCCTGGCAACTTATTTCATGTTTTTATGTGCATCAGAGACTAAGATATTTAGGTTTTTATAGGCTGAGGGCAACTTTCCCATCAAGGGCTTATGCATTCAGCAGGCGTTTTTTTGCAGATGCTTTAGGCATCAATGGGTTGAAGGGCGCTGATTTGTGAAGAGAGAGATGTGATACTGTGCGTAAGTGAATGCAGGGAGGGGGGGATGTAAAGAGGAGGAGTATTGAAGACAGTGAGGGATGGCAAGAGAGGGCTGGTAAATTGCGGGGATAACCCCTTAGCGCAGAGCCTATGTTATAACCTTACTGTCACTAAAATTGCAATGACCATGTGATAAACTGTTACTTAAGGCTCTCAGTAATGTCATAGCAACGTTGTTATGATGTAGTTGAGTCTATTCGACGGCCCGTTGCTGGGCCCATTTACGCAAACAGGTTGAAGGATGAGGGGTGATTTGTGATGAGAGTGAGACATAATCAGTGAATAGCAGGGAGGGGTGCTGTGAAGAGGATGACTTGTTCAGGGAGAGCAGTGCGATAAGAGAGATGATGAGCTCCGTCTGGGTTCCGCGTTCTTTCCTCAGAACTCTGAACACAGTCTTCAGACTACAACAGCCAGACTGACCCCACTGTGTCCCTGAGAGAGGTGAAGCTACGTAGGTTTATACAGGTGCTGAGCCGGCCGCGACCGTACAGACACCAGACAGCCTGCCCCCCTCTGCAGAGCTGAACTGACACCTTGTGGAGCAGAACGTATGCTGCCCTACAATTTCAGAATGCAGTATAATTCGAAATGGCAAACTGAGAAAAAAGGCTTTAAAGTTTCCTTTCTGGACAGTATGGTTCTCCCAGGATGACATGGCCAGTATGCCTTGAATTCTCGGCAGGAAAAATGCCACGGCCTCTAGTGTCCTGTGAGTGCGGACTTGAAGGCAGATCTATGAACACCACAGTGTGGTTCCTGTTATGTCAACTTTGGTGCAGGAGAAGTCTAAACCTAGCTTAAAGGGGCACTGTGCAGGAAATGGTAAAAAAAGGTACTGCAACTATGCTGCTCATTGAAATTGGGTTGCCTATTGCCAAACTTGATCTTTTCATGAAAGTTTACTAAGTAGTAAACTAATATTTTCTAGTATGACTCAAGTACAATCTGTTTTACAGCTAAAAATGGCTATTTCTGGAAATTCAAAATGGCGGACCATGGAGAAGATCCCCCTTTTCATGTATGAAAAGTGCAATTTTTCCAGTCATAATGAACACTTTGAATTTGATGGTGGTGGTAAATATTCATGAAAAAGGTAACATTAGTGAATGGGTAGCATGGATTCTGGAAATAATCAACAACAAAATCCCGCACAGTGTCCCTTTAAACATGTGCCCCAAAAGTGCTCACGAGTCAGTCAGAGAGATACACTACCACCTCTTGCATGAGCAGCTGTAGTACAGTTACACATTACATTACATTACATTTGCTTTTATTCAAAGTGGTTACAGGTATTTTAAGCACAGGGTTACAGTCCCTGGAGCAGTATGGGGTTAGGTGCCTTGCTCAAGGGGATCTCAGCCATGGAGTGACATAGGGAGTGAAAGGGTGGGATTTGAACCTGCAACCCTCTGACCTAAAGAAGATCTCCTTAACCACCAGGCCACAGCTGCCTCCTAATAGGCTAGTTAGAAAGGTGATACTGTACCCCAGAACGGCCGATGACAGAGGTACGTGGTGTACTCCACATGGTCCCTGAGCACAGCCACACTTTCTGAGTCTGTTCTGATGATATTTCAGACCTGGCTTTCTCTCGTACTCTCTGTCCTCTTCCTTTCTCGTTCTCCTTCTCTTTTACTCTGTCCATCTCTCCCCCTGCCCCCCTTACTCTGTCCACTTTCCCCTCGCTTCCTCTCTCCCTCTCACCCTTTCCCTCTCTCTTCCTCTCTCTCTCTCTCCTTCTCTTCCTCTTCACTTCTTTAACTCTCTATTCTTCTCTCCTCTCATTCTATCCCTCCTCTCCCTTACTACTTCACTCTGTCTCTTTCACAAATCTCTCTCTCTCTCTCTCTCTCTCTCTCTCTCTCTCTCTCTCTCTCTCTCTCTCTCTCTCTCTCTCTCTCTCATCATTTAATCTATCTCCCTCTTTTTTCCTCCTCCTCTCTTCTCTCCCACTCTTTCCCATTCAGTTCTGGAAATCCCCCCTAAATGACTGGACCCGGTCTGATGTGCTACTAATCAGATCATTATGTCTGAGTAGTGCAGCTGAGGAAGGGAGGCCAGCCTGGATTGTGCAGTTCAAATGTTGGCAGGTGTCTGCATGTGGCAGGTGAGAGTCTACGTAAATACATGTCTTGATGATAGAATGTCATCTCATGTTTGTCTCAATGAGAAAACTATCTGTGTGTGTGTGTGTGTGTGTGTGTGTGTGTGTGTGTGTGTGTGTGTGTGTGTGTGTGTGTGTGTGTGTGTGTGTGTCCGTGTGCGTGTGCGTGTGCGTGTGGGTGTTCTTGCATGTGTGCGCTTGCGTGTGCGTGCGTGCGTGCGTGCGTGTGTGCGCATGCCTGCGTGCGCGTGCGCGCATACTTGCATGTGTGTGTGTGTGTGTTTGTCACTTACTGTAAGGTCTTTGTCAGAATAACACGCACAATGGCATGATAATGTTATGCTCAGTGAATTGCGAGATTGTTTGTTACTAACATTGGGATGAAGGCACATGGAACAGCCTGAGCTTATTTTGGGAGGAGGGCTCACGTATTCAGTAGGACCTCAGTGTATAGTACAATCCAGTGCAGAGGTGTGTGAGAGTAATCTTACCGGCACAACAGGTACGGTAGGAGTGGATTACCTTAATGGAGGGGCCAAGCAGGACCATGCCCAGAGGGGCCATAGGTCCCAAGCAGACACCACATGCACTACAAACCTCCCTATTCAAAGTGATTCACATACCAGGTTAACATTCCCCAGGGGTTACTTTAACTCCTGAATGCATCCCTGAGTTTTGATTGTCCAAAGAGCACAGGGTTTACTTCACATGAAAGCCTACTTGAAGGTTGTGATTAAGAACATAAGGACACAAACCCAAACCTCCTAACCCCAAAGTGATTCCAAGTAGATACATACCAGGTCGAATTTTCCCTGGAGCACTTTCACTCCTTGATCCATGTCTGAGGATTGACTGTCCAGGGTTTACCACCATACGAAGTAAATGTTGTAGTCAGAGAGTCTAATATAACACTCACGTCTGTCGTACTCTTTAAGTCTTGAATTAATACTGCATAAGTTACTGTGCATGAAAGCCCCCCTGAAGGTCACGATGAGGGACATAAGGACAGCATCAGCTGGCTTCAGTCTGGCTGCCATTTTGATCATAATTCACACCAGCCATTTCACTCGTAATTTCACACTGTACAAGATGAAAGAGAAACCATATGGACATATGGACATATCAAAAAGCTTACATCATGATTATCGTCAGATGTCTGTATTGTGTTAGGGGAGTTATGGGGTTATGGGATACAGTATTTTGCGCGCGTGCATGAGTGTCTTTGATACATTTCAGACGTGATGGGATTGTTAATACTGTATGTGTCGGCATGTAAGTTTGGGCAGTGTTTACAGTATGTTGCCGCCTGTGTGTGTGTGTGTGTGTGTGTGTGTGTGTGTGTGTGTGTGTGTGTGTGTGTGTGTGTGTGTGTGTGTGTGTGTGTGTGTGTGTCTGTGTGTCTGTGTGTCTGTGTGTGTGTTTGGGGAGGGATGGGGTTGCTAGGCGGAGATCATTGTATTGCTTATGGTACTTCAGCAGTTGAGGGGAACTCCACCTCCCATCCTTAATATGAATCCTTATAACCCAGGACCCCCCCCCACACACACACACACACACACACCTCCAATAGAGTACCAACTCCGTCCGTATGATGAACCCTAAAATACGGCATTCCAGAAGAACCCCCACCCACATTATAAACATTAAAAAACCCTATATGTCAATAACATAAAATCCATAACATGAACTCCATAACATCTTAGAACCAACCCCCTACTGTGTGCATGTGTGTGTGTGCACGTGTGTGTGCACGCGTGCGCGTGTGTGTGCGTGTGTGAAAGAGATCCTTCCTCTCCACCTTTCAAAACAGCTGGGCGGGTCTGTGTGTTCTGCATACAGTCCATACAGTATGACCAGATCAGTAAATTATTGCATAGGCACTCAGGAATGAAAGCCTGACTCCACTATGTTACATGAGACTTCAGTTTTCATCCGAGCATCCCACACACTGACTGTTTGGCAAGCACCATTGTATGGGGAGAGAAAGGGTGTGGGATAGTTTCTAAAGTTTCTTGATTTGCGACCTTTGGGTCTTTTCCAATGCACCTGCCTGCCAAAACACATACGCAAGAAGCTTTCTTAATTTCGATGTGAGTTTTAATGAAAAAAAAAGCCCTGACTTCCACTGCGCGTCAGTCTGTTCTTAATTTACTGTACTTGCGCACTGTATGAGTCCTACTTCACCCCTCCCAAAGAAACAGGGTGTGGGCCCTGGGCTGTGTCGTCTGTGTCTGCATTTCCTCCTCACTGGGTGTGCCTGGGCTGTGCCGTGCAGTATGAGTGTTCAGTTCCCCTCCTCGTCTCTCCTCAGTAGTGTTTCCCATCAGGGGCTCTAGAGCAGAGGTTCCCAACCTATTCCGGCTCTAGAGCCCCCCCATGGGGTATTAGAGAGCCCTGGGAGGCATTGAGAAAGAGAGGGGAGAGGGCTGAGCTGAGGCATTGAGAGCTGAGAGGGGAGGCAGCCATTAGGTCCAATTGAGGTGCATTAGTCTGTTTCATCTTTTAGTAACTAAGGGGGGCATTGGTAGACTTATGAGGAAGTCAAGTGGGCATTGGGAGGCTGATAATGAGCTCAAGGGGATATTTGTTCAAAAAAAGGTTGAGAACCACTGCTGTGCAGTGCAGCAAGGTGATGTGAGGTCCCACTTGTGAGTACCCTGTAGGGCAGGGATATCAAGCATGCACACACAATTTTAGCCCTTTAAAAAATATATATATATTGAGTTCGGTCTACAACTTCGTTCCTGATTTTGATTTTGGTGCTCAGTCAATTTGAGTTTGACACCCCTGCTATAGGACCAATAAAATGATGTTGCCAAGCAAAATATCTCCCTTTCCATAGGTCACTGTGTGCTATATGATACCTACCTGGACCTTAAGGTGCTTTGGGGAAGGGGGATGGATGAAGGAGTAGGGATGGGAGGGTTCAGTTGGTCCTGGCCCCCTCAGGCATTATAATATTTAAGTACAGTGTCTTGTGTATTCTTGATGGTTTTGGATGTTAAAAATGTTTAGTTTTTTGGGGTTTTTTTTGCAAAGAGATAGAAATAGACATTCAAATTTGTCTTCAACATTTTACTCTCCATTTTTACCTTTTTATGACATAATCATTGAGACAGAGCAGCATTATATAGTGTATGTATCTTTGAGGCCCCTGGCGCCTGGACATTAACGCCTATGGTTGAGTGAGCCCCCAGCTGAATGCAGTGGCCAGACTGACATCGTGTACTGGTGTGAGAAAAAATACTTCTAATGCCAGTCTGGCCCTTCATCCAACATAGACGGTTTAATCAAACCTATATTTTCATCTAATATAACTTTTATGATGATGAACTTTTATGATGCCATGTACCAGGGCTATTGGCTGTGTGCTGTGTGTATGTGTCTGTGAGTCCCTCTCTGTGTCTATACAGCAGGCCAAATCAGCTCCGTCACATATTCTCTCCAAATGCAGTTGAGGTATTCACGTGACTCCCCCCTCCCAGTACAGCAGGGTGGGGCCGGGTCATGCGTGGGTCTGTGGTTCCTCATCCCCAATAAGGCTGCAAGAGACTTGGCTGTGGGACCAAAATTATCCCCACTTCCATCATCTCCCCAGGACTTGGGGCTTCCATGTGTGGCCCCCTCCCAATAAAGCAGGGTGTAGCTGGGTCTGATTGCGTGTGAGCCTCCCCCTCCCTGCTCTTGCTAGGCTGGGGCTGGGGCTGGGGCTGGGGCTTACGTGTCAGTCCCCTTCCCTACGGTTGCTAGGCTGGGGTTAGGGCTGGGGTTTACGCGTCAGTCCCCCTCCCTACGGTTGCTAGGCTGGGGCTGGGGCTGGGGCTGGGCTTACCAGCTGCAGCGTATGTCCCCCTTCCCTACTCTTGCTGGGTTGGGCTCGGGACTTGCATGTGTGAGCTCCCCCCTCCTTACTCTTTCTACGGGGCTAGGACTTCACATTACATCACAGTTAGCTAACACTTTTATCCAAAGCGATTCACAGTTATTTTTTAAGTAGGCTTCAGGGTATTGGTTATAGTCCCTTGAGCAGAATGGGGTTAGGAGCCAGAAAGGGTGGGATTTGAACCTGTAACCCTCTGATGTCATGGTCATGGTTGCGCTCAACTCTCTCTTGACTCTCATTCCCATGTGAGTCCCCCTTCCATACGCTTGCTAGGTTGGGGTTGAGGCCTGCATGTGAGTCCCCCTTCCATAGTCTAGCTAGGTTGGGGTTGGGGCTTGCATGTGAGTCCCCCTTCCATACGCTTGCTAGGTTGGGGTTGGGGCTTGCATGTGAGTCCCCCTTCCATACGCTTGCTAGGTTGGGGTTGGGGCTTGCATGTGTGGCCCCTTTCCATACGCTTGCTAGGTTGGGGTTGGGGCTTGCCTGTGTGGCCCCCCTTCCATACGCTTGCTAGGTTGGGGTTGGGGGTTGCATGTGAGTCCCCCTTCCATACGCTTGCTAGGTTGGGGTTGGGGGTTGCATGTGTGGCCTCCTTCCCAATAAAGCAGGGAGGGACTGAAGCAGAACGAGCATACAGTAGACGGTAAAATTCCCGCTCTTTCCCTCCCAATGTTGTTAGCTGAGGCCATGCTGTGTGTGTGTGTGTGTGTGCGTGCGTGCGTGCGTGCGTGTGTGTGAAAAATCTTCAGTGTGTGTATGCTCCCTCCTCCCTCTGTATGTGTATCAGGGTGCTTACGTATGATTGCATGGTGTATGATGTACAACTGTATAGTGCTTATGTAACACACACACACACACACACACACACACACACACACACACACACACACACACACACACACACACACACTGGGCATAACAACGCATCACCCTCCACCCCTCATTTGCGTGGGCCTCTGTGTGAGTGATGCTCCCTCTATTTGGGTGTACCCTGTGCCCTGCTCTGCTGGGGTGGTGTGTGTGTGTGTGTGTGTGTGTGTGTGTGTGTGTGTGTGTGTGTGTGTGTGTGTGTGTGTGTGTGTGTGTGGGTCTCCTTTGCTGGGGTGGGGTTTCCTGAAGGAGGGGCCCATACGTCATTCTGCTTAGCTGTCAAACTCTGGGGAGGTGTGTGTGTGTGTGTGTGTGTGTGTGTGTGTGTGTGTGTGTGTGTGTGTGTGTGTGTGTGTGTGTGTGTGTAGTGCCAAGCTTCTTAGTCATTATGTTTTGGAGGGCTCCAGGTCTCACGTCACACACACACACACACACACACACACACGCACACACACGCACACACACGCACACACACACACACACACACACACACACACACACACACACACACACACACACACACACACACACACACACACACACACACACACACAGGCTGTAAACAGTGTTTGCTGCTGTCTCTGCCCAGAGTTTGACAGCTCAGCATTCTGATGCAGTGCTCCTCCTTGAGAAGAACACACACACACGCACGCACACACACACACACACACACGCACTTACGCACGCACACACACACACAGCTGATGAGGATAGCAGACGGGTGCAGCAGTTTAAGGACGTGGAGACAGCTGCACGACACAGCACCTTTTACACACACTACCAGAGACACTAACACCACGCATTGGCAGAGATGCAGGACCTTGGTCCTAAATCTTTGTACAAGGGTTCTGTGTGTGTGTGTGTGTGTGTGTGTGTGTGTGTGTGTGTGTGTGTGTGTGTGTGTGTGTGTGTGTGTGTGTGTGTGTGTGTGTGTGTGTGTGCGCGTGTGCGTGTGTGTGTGAGATCCTTTGCTTCCCTGAAGACTATGTCTTAATGCTACGTATCTTCTATGATTACTTGTAGCCTTTCTACCTATGTACAGTATACAGTACATATAAACCCTGTGTCAACTTGTACGCTAACTCTGATGTATACACAGTATGTGGTGTTATCCATCAGCTGCAGCAGTCTGTCAGGTGTGTGTGTGTGTGTGTGTGTGTGTGTGTGTGTGTGTGTGTGTGTGTGTGTGTGTGTGTGTGTGTGTGTGTGTGTGTGTGTGTGTGTGTGTGTGTGCGTATGCGTATGCGTGTGCGTGTGCGTGTGCGTGTGCGTGTGAGAGTGTGTGCGCACGCGGCTGTGTGTGTTCATAGTTTAGAGTGATGAATGAATGGCACAGATGAACAAAAGTAATTAAATAGGAGACAATGTCACGAGTGAAGACTGTGGTGTCTACCCACAACTGAGACAACAAGCCAAGTTCCCAGAATCAGACCAATACAAGGCGACATACACAAATCTAACACCCTGATGTTCTATTTTTCAATCCATTCGTTTCCATTGCTGCACGCATACACACGCACACGCACACACACATATCCATCACTGAGCAGCAACTGCTATGCTGTTGCCATATTTTCAATCTAAATTAGAGTACTGTACAGTAATATTTTATATACCCATCGACACTACAGGATATTATTGCTGCATTCTCCTGTGTCCACATTTGCAAGATGGCTCACAGAAGGATGGATGAAATCACCAAAGAAAAAAATACATGTATATTTCACTATGTGCAGTAGAACTGTTTTATTTTGCATTGTGCACAATGTATTATTGTATTGTGTTGTGGTCTTTGACACCTGTCAGGTGTTTACTGTAAAGAAGCAGTCGTGGCTCAGTGGTTAGAGCACTGGGTTGGCAACCCAAGGGTTCCCGGTTCATTAGTGGCTCTTGTACACTCACCCTTGATGTGTGTGCTATTGTTACCTTAAAGGACATGCTATGGGTCTCTGCATTTGTAAAGGTATACAGTACTTTGCTAATCACTTCATCCATTTAGAGAATACTCTGCTGAAACATTCCCTTGTGCATTGAAAAAACACTTTATTTTAAAAAGTAGTTAAAACACAATACATTTCTGAAGTATTTTGAAAGTAATCAAGGCGTAACATGCTACGAATAAAATCACATCAACAAAACAAAGCAACACTAGAAAACTAGCAACCACTGTTTACAGCCTCTCTCTGTGTGTGTGTGTGTGTGTGTGTGTGTGTGTGTGTGTGTGTGTGTGTGTGTGTGTGTGTGTGTGTGTGTGTGTGTGTGTGTGTGTGTGTGTGTGTGTGTGTGTTCAGTTATCTAACTTATCATGGTAGTGCAGTGTTTTAGGCCTTTCTATTTTACTCCCTTGTTCATACACCCATCAGTATTCTCCACATGACCACATGATCACCCACACACACACGCACGTACACGCACGTGCACGCACGCACACACACACACACACGCACACACACACACACACACCATGTTAAGTGTCCATGTTACGTGTCCTTGAGTGTTTTGAAAGCTATATAAAATGAAAGTAGGCCTATTAGTAGTAGTAGCATAAGTAGTAGTAGTAATGTTCACTAAATTACCACTACTGAAGTGACAAAAGCAGCCTAATGTGTATGGGGCTATATCTGGTCTATATTGTAATTCTAGCCAGGTGACCAGGTGAGAATATATTTGTAATATAAGAATGTGGTCAAAAACATTATCACATAACATAACATGCCTTGTAAATCGTGACCCAATCCCAATAAAAAATATTCATGTTGAATGTCTGAAATCCAAATACAACTGTATTTACGAAAAAGATCACTTCTCTACGACATGCATACTGTTCCCCAATCCCAACATGCAGATGGTACATAGTGCACCTTTAATACAGGTCTTGTTCCTTAGTCTCAACATTCAGTTGTTCTGTTACTGTTCTTCCAAGTAAAGCAGGTCTTGTGCACCAGTTTTACTTGTAGTCAGTGTGAATTTTCTGATGCCTGTTGAGATCTCCTGCCCGTGTAAAGCCTTTTCCACATGTAGCACACTGGTAAGGCCTTTCCCCAGTATGAATTCTCTCATGCGTGATGAGATCACAATTCTGTTTAAAGCCTTTTCCACATGTAGTACACTGGTAAGGCCTTTCTACAGTATGGGTTCTCTGATGGGCAATGACATCACATTTATGTTTAAAGCCTTTTCCACATGTAGCACACTGGTAAGGTCTTTCTCCTGTATGGATTCTCTGGTGGATGATGAGGCTATTTTTCGATGCAAGGCCTTTTCCACATGTTGCACACTGGTAAGGCCATTCTCCAGTATGGCTTCTCTGATGTTTAATGACATCACATTTATGTTTAAAGCCTTTTCCACATGTAGCACACTGGTAAGGCCTTTCTCCTGTATGGATTCTCTGGTGGATGATGAGGCTATTTTTCGATGCAAGACCTTTTCCACATGTTGCACACTGGTAAGGCCATTCTCCAGTATGGCTTCTCTGATGTTTAATGACATCACATTTATGTTTAAAGCCTTTTCCACATGTAGCACAATGGTAAGGCCTTTCCCCTGTATGGATTCTCTGGTGGATGATGAGGCTCTTTTTCGATGCAAGGCCTTTTCCACATGTTGCACACTGGTAAGGCCTTTCTCCAGTGTGGGTTCTCTTATGCTTGTTGAGATTAGCCTTTAGTGCAAATCCTTTCCCACATGTGGGACACTGGTATTGGTCTGTATTATTATGAGGTGCCTGGTGTTCACCTGAGGAAAGAAAAAGAAGACAAACAAACAAATGAATTTTAACTTCACAAACTACATACAGTGCCCTCCATAATTATTGGCACCCCTGGTTGAGATGTGTTAAAAGCCTTAAAATAAATTCAGTGTTTATTGCAGAAGAATACTGTCACACTGAAAATTGTAGGAAAATGTAGCCTTCAACTCAAATGAATTGTAAGAAAATAAAAAAATCCCTGACTAAAAAATAATTATTTTTCATTAAATCACCTGTTCCACAATTATTGGCACCCTTAACAATTCCCAGGAAATAAATATAATTGAAGCATTTCTGTCATTTCTACAGTAGTTTACAAAGTTTACCAGAGTATGTAGGAACATTTAATTAGTAATTCATCACTTCCTGTTTCCCTGGGGTATAAATATGACGTGACACCGAGGCCATTTCTCTTATCCACTCTTAAACATGGGAAAGACAAAGGAACACAGCATACAAGTGAGGCAGATGTGCGTCGACCTTCACAGGTCAGGCAGAGGCTACAAGAAGATTGCCACTCAACTGCAGCTGCCCATATCCACTGTGAGAGGAATAATTAAGAAGTTCAAAACAACTGGAACAGTGGTAAACAAGCCTGGACGAGGACCCAAGTTTATTTTGCCACCACGCACAGTGAGGAGGATGGTAAGAGAAATCAAAAGATCTCCAAAGCTCACTGTTACAGAATTACAACAAATGGTAGCATCCTGGGGTCACAAAGTCTCCAAATCAACCATCAGGCGCTGTCTACACGCCAACAAGCTGTTTGGGAGGCATGCACGGAGAAAACCTTTCCTCACTCACAATCATAAACGCAAGCGTCTGGAGTTCGCCAAGCGGTATTGGGGCTTCAACTGGGACCGTGTGCTTTGGTCAGATGAGACCAAGATTGAGCTTTTTGGCAACAAACACTCTAAGTGGGTCTGGCGTACCACGAAAGATGCGCATGCTGAAAAGCACCTCATACCCACTGTGAAGTATGGGGGTGGGTCAGTGATGCTGTGGGGCTGTTTCGCTTCCAAAGGCCCTGGGAACCTTGTTAGGGTGCATGGCATCATGAATGCTTTGAAATACCAGGACATCTTAAATCAAAATCTGTTGCCCTCTGCCCGAAAGCTGAAGCTGGGTCGTCACTGGGTCTTTCAGCAAGACAATGACCCTAAACATATGGCCAAATCTACACAGAAATGGTTCACCAGACACAAAATCAAGCTCCTCCCATGGCCATCTCAGTCCCCTGACCTCAACCCCATTGAGAACCTGTGGGGTGAGCTGAAGAGGAGAGTACAGAGGAGAGGACCCAGGTCTCTGGATGATTTAGAGAGATTCTGCAAAGAGGAATGGCTGAAGATCCCTCTTTCTGTCTTTTCCCATCTTGTGAAACATTATAGGAGAAGATTAGGTGCTGTTTTGTTGGCAAAAGGGGGTTGTACAAAATATTAACACCAGGGGTGCTAATAATTGTGACACACATTATTTGATGTCAAATAATTATTTCTTTGTGTGGGATTTTTTCCCCACTGAATAAATGCACTTGTATTGAAGGTTGGATTTTTCTCTTTTTTTCCATTAAGGTCCCATATTATTTAGAAAAAAAATAAAATAATTGGAAGCTAAAAAACACATCTCAACCAGGGGTGCCAATAATTATGGAGGGCACTGTACTACAATCCCAGGCGCCTTGCTTTAGAATGATTTAGTCAGTAACAGTGGTGGAAAATAGTCAGGAGCGTACAGGTGCACAGCACCGGTATACAATTTACAGCCAGTGCGCAGTACTGGTAAGAGAATAGGTTTAACGCTGGCACAAAAACCCATATTTGAACTACTACTACTTAAATAGCAAACCTTACTTTTTTTCAGATACACCGCGCTCTTCCGTGTGGTGCGTCTCCAGTTGAATAACTTGGGAGGTGAGAAAGTGGATCGCACTCGGGTTCTTTTCTTCTTTTTATTTTTTATTATTTACATAGCAGCAGAAGTGTAGACAAACGTTTGGGCTGTTGCCTTCGTCAGTGTCTCCTTGCAAGTGCTTCCTTGCTATTTAAAAGGGACACTGTGTGAGATTTTTAGTTGTTTATTTCCAGAATTCATGCTGCCCATTCACTAATGTTACCTTTTTCAGGAATACTTACCACCACCGTCAAATTGTAAGTATTCATTATGACTGAAAAACTTGCACTTTTCATACATGAAAAGGGGGATCTTCTCCATGGTCCGCCATTTTGAATTTCCAAAAATAGCCATTTTTAGCTGCAAAAATGACTACTTGGACCATACTAGAAAATATTTGTTAATTACTTAGTAAACTTTCATTTCCATTTCCTGCACAGTGTCCCTTTAAGTAGAAAATAAACAACCACACTATGCCATTTGTGACAAGTGCCGTATGAAGAGAATAGCTCAAACTTACCTGACATAGTCATGAAGAGATTGTTTATTTTATTTTAATTTAAAACCCTTGGTGTATTTAAAGTATTGTCTTGACAACAGTGAGAAGGCGTAATAGGACAGCTGTTATCATGGCCTAATTGACCAAGGGGAAACTATATATTTGAAGCTTTGTTTTGTTGTTGTTTTTTTTCCCTTTTTTCCAACATGGGGGGGGGGTTGTTGTAGCACCAGAAATACTTTTCACCCTTGGTCAGTATGACAAAAGAATCTTCAGAGGGATTCCCATGGATTGACACCAGAGTTCTCCCCACAGGAGAAGAACAACAACAAAAAAACAAGGGAAATATTGCTCAGTAGACACTTTATGTATGGAATTTCCAAACTGTTTATATTTCATGAGAGGGAATAAAACAACCGGGATTTATAATTTTGTTAAAAGTAAACGTTGGGAGAGAAAGAGAGGAAATGTCATTTCCACAACTGTCATTTCCACTACTATTTCAATGATGGAAATGGCATTTTCTTTGCCTGGTCTGGAAAAAATACCAAAAATGTAATATTATTTATCTAAAATGATCACCGCCAACATCTTCATTCATCGACAGAACATGAATACTAAGTATAACAATAGCTACGTTTTCACATTTACTGAAATTGTCCAGGTCAAAAAATACCCTAATTGGAGAATCGCCCATACAATAAAGTTGAAAAAGTGAAAAAAGTCTGAGGACATGAATTGGAGCAACAGCTGTTTCGGGCCTAGCCCATTTTCAATGTGTTCAATTTGGAGATATTTTTACTGTACATCATTAGACACAAGACCTGTGCACGTCTCATTATTTTAGTGTCCTAACTTTTAGTGAGAATAGACACACCGAGCAATACACGGTTCAAAGCATAGGCATAGACACCATTTACTTGTCCAATTACACAGCATAATATTTGAAGGTGCCCTGTGTAATATTTTTGTATCTTTCCAGAATTCATGTCTCCCATTCACAAATGCTACCTTTTCCACAAAGACTTACCACACCATAAAGTTCTATGTATTCATTTTGAAATGTCACTTTTCATACATATTAAGAAGGATCTTTTCCATTGTCCACCATTTTGAATTTCTGGAAATAATATTTGGCGCGAGAACCATTAAAATGTGGCAGACCATTCATAGTCAAAAGCGCCATTAACAGGCTTTCGCTTGCATTTTCGGAAGTGTGCCCTCTGCTGTTCATGAGAGAAACGGCAGCATCTTTCGCAACTCGCAGCATCAGTTCTACAGATGTATAAAAATAGAAAGCCAAACACGGCTGCTGTAGGGCTACTGAACGTCTGACTTATGACTTACCACAATGAAACATAGATTTTGGTTGTAGCCTACATTGCCAGATCATTCCAAGACCATGTGAGAGCATTGTTCTGGCTGCATAATTTATAAATAGATCGCCAAACACAACGTGCTTCTGAACAAAGTAAACAATTGTTTCACTGAACAACATTTAAGGGAGAAGATAAAATAACTCTCAATGACATTTTATTATCATCAAAATGATGCAGGGTCCATTCTGTAGTAGCCTGCAGTAGCTGTAGCCTCTCTTCGCAACTCCTGCTTTGTCTGCCTACCTGCATGGTCGCTGGTGGCGCACGCCAAGTTACAAAAAATGTGGGGTGCACGACCTCGCGCCACGCCAGCTTGCGGAGGGCCGTGTGACGTC
Source organism: Engraulis encrasicolus (assembly GCF_034702125.1). Classification (NCBI taxonomy): domain Eukaryota; kingdom Metazoa; phylum Chordata; class Actinopteri; order Clupeiformes; family Engraulidae; genus Engraulis; species Engraulis encrasicolus. Next base: position 18,972,805 of record NC_085866.1, on the reverse strand, counting down.
ATTTTGAACGCACGCCATCGTCGCGAGGGAGGTATGAAGGAGGTTAGCGCCAGTAACGCCAAGTATGAATCCGCCTTAAGACATAGCCATTACACTTTTTAGGCCAGTCAATCTAGCGTTTGACCCGGGATAAATTGCAATAGTAATCATTTTAAGTTTTTTATAATCCCTTGGCATATCTAAATGACATACTAAAAATCTACAGATTTATATTTAGTGGAACATACTTTTTTTCAAGGTCCAAGTTGAAGACTTCCCATTCATTTTCCCATAGGGAAACAATATAGATGGGGAATAGGCATTTTAAACAATGAGATATCAATTTGAAACTTTCATAGTAATTTACCCAAGCACAGACAAGGATTTTTTGTATTGCAAGTTGTCTGAAATATGATGATTAAATATGCAAATGAGATCACATATACTGGTAACACTTTATTTTAGGGATACATCTATTAGCACTAATACATACAATATTAATGCCTGTGTAAGTAACTTGTAAGGCATGTACTAAGCAAAATAAGACAGTTGTTAAACATGTATTCACAAATGTCTTGTTCATGTCCAATTAGGGATTTATTACTAATATAACGTTAGTAAGGACCAGTAAGCCTATATTTCTATTTATTAGTAAGTAGTAAGTGGCAGAATACAATGTGTATAAGCTCCCGACACACTGTGTGAACAAACCCTGAACAGTGTGAAAACAGATACAGAATAAGGGTCCCTATTCTAAAGTGATGCATTGCTCACCCCAGATGGCTTAGGGCCCCCACACTACCAAAGTCCCCCTCATTACCCAGGGCCCCCACACCACCCAAGTCTGCACTAGCCCCCCCATATCAGCAAAGTGTAAGGGTATATTAAATAATTCTAATATATTCAGCAGAATTATCCAATTTTCTGTTGTGCTAATTAATATGAGTAAGGTAGCAGGAGCCTATATATAGCAAGGATTGAACGTACACTTGTCAATGACGGTGGGTTGGTGAGATGTCATTTTTTTTCATGTACCACTGAGTTTTAATGGTAAAAAACCCCAAAATCAATCCAGAACATTAGAATATTAGTTTTGAGGCGAAAATAAACTATTCTTTTGTGATAATTAAGTTAATGTTTGAGAACATTAGCTTCAAGAAGTGCAGTGCATGATGGGTACGCAATCTAGGCCAACAGACAACCTACCCAGCTCTGAGCCTACCTACGTCCTTAGCTCCTCCCCTCACTCGTGCAATTTAGTTGCTATCCAAACAATTTGCCATGTACGTAACAACAGAACTATTATCATTGCTGCATTGGCTTTGCATTGCATTTCTGACTAAGGGCGTACCCATCATGCACTGCACTTCTTGGAGCTAAGTTTCTCAAACATTAACTTATTTATCACAAAGGAACAGCTTAGTTTCGCTTCCAAACTATTTCTCATTGTTATATTCTGCATTTATTGTACGGTTTTTACATTAAAAACTAATTGGTGTATGAAAATATGACATCCCACCACCCCACCGTCATTGAGAAGTTTATGTCCAATCCTTGCTATATAATCCTTCCTATTACACAACTATCATCTGACTGAGTTAAGTGAAATCTACATATCTCATTAGACTGATGCAGATTCAGAAATATTCTTACACTTTGCTTCCCGGGGGGGAGGGCTGGGTAGACTGGGGGTCCTAGGTAGTGCGGGGGCCCTAGGTAGTGCAGGTGCCTTAAGCAATCTGGGCTGAGCAATGCATCACTTTAGAATAGGGACCCTTATTCCACATCTGTTTTCACACTGTTCAGGGTTTATTCACACAGTTTACCAGGAGCTTATACACATTGTATTTTGGCCCTTACTGCTTACTCATAAATAGAAATCTAGGTCTACTAGGTCCTTACTAAGGTTATATTGGTAATAAATCCCTTATTGTGCATGAACAAGACATTTGCGAATAAATGTCTAACAACTGTCTTATTTTGCTTAGTACATGCCTTGCAAGTTACTTACACAGGCATTAATATTGTATGTATTAGTGCTAATACATGTATCCTTAAAATAAAGTGTTACCCATATACTTAAATATGTGATAAAGTGTGCAACAACGGGCAAAACATAAAACAAATTGCAAAAGTAATGATTTACACTTTTTATTGATACTTGACCCACTCTACATCACAAATGAAAAGTCCACCTTCATCACTTTAGTGGAACATACTTTTTTGAAGGTCAGAAGTAGCAGATTTCCAATGCATTTTGCCATTTAGTGGATACAATTGCATACTTTCCACTGAATTGATGAAAGTAGATTTTTAATATGTGATGCAGAGGGGTTGAAGGATCAATATAATGTATGAACCATTACTATTGCAATTTGTTTTATGCTTGGTCTGTTATCACAGATTTCATCATCATATTTCAGAAATTTTTCAATGAAAAATTGTTTGCATGAATGTGAGTTACCAACTGTGAAAGTTTCAAACTGATATCTCATTGTTTAATTTTTTGGCCTATTCCCCAAATATCTCCTATATTTGTCTCCCTATGAGAAAATGAATGGGAAATCTCTAACTAAAGCCGGGCATATGTGCGATATTTTCACTCGTGGGTCTTAAGAATCTGCTCACACGGCACGATGGAATTTCAATGTTTAAAAATTCACAGCTCACGACTCACGAAATGCTTCCACCGTACGACGCGACAGGCATGTTTCCCCGGTCTGCAGAGGAGGGAACATGCGCACCTGAGGTGGAGATGAGGTCGCGCTCAACAGCGAATCGCACGGCCCTATTAATTTGTGCATGTGAAGTGTCAAATCAGGTCGTAGCACTGCTTTAACTGTGCGATTTACGCACGAGCCACGACCAGAATTTCAAACCATTTTGAGTTTTCTTGTGACCCTGCGATTGCACGATCGTGAGGCGAAATCGCTTGTCGTTACCCCATGTACACTGCACGATGCGAGACTCATGATTGACCTGCGATTGAGCAAGAAATCGGCCCGACTCTCAAAAAGTCGTGCGAGTGCCAAATCAGGGCAAAAGTCGCACAGTGTCAGCCCAGCTTTAGACCTTGAAAAAAAGTATGTTCCACTAAACATAAAGCTGTAGATTTTTAATATGTGATACAAGGGGGTTTAAGGATCACTGCAACACCCTGTGCATGGCACCACTCTACCATACTGCACTGTTAAGGTAATGTTTAGAGTTGCCTGATACAAATACATGTATGAGATCTATATTTAATTTTTTAATGTGTGCAGTCCTGTACCACAATGAAATTTAGAGTCAGTTGAGTTGTATGAACACATTTCAGTGGAGATTAATATCCAATGTCTTCCTTAATGTGGAATTTAAAGAACCTCTTCTATATCAAGTGCACAATGGAGCAAGCAAGGTCACAACTGCTGTTACTGGCTATCTCACAAAGCAAAGCACAAGATGAAGTTAGCAAGCTAACAAATGCCATAAGTCAAAAGTGCTATTAGCTGGCTTGCAAAGCACACCTACAAAGTAGGCAAGCAAGTGCTATGCTGTGCCATGCTAACCAACCAACAGACAGGCAGGCAAACAACTAAAGCACTGTGACAGCCCAGGTTTATATACAGGCTCAAGAATACCATGTCCCCAGAGTGATTAGGAATTTTGGCAGGTGCAAGCAATAATGGAATCATGACATACCAGCCCTTAGTAATTAGGTGTGACCAGGTGCTGATGGACAGTTTGGTTGTGATGGGACTGCTTGTTTCCGGCAAGGGTGTAACAAGTTCTCAAAATGTTTCAATCACTCACCACTTCATCATCTTTTTTGTGATGTTGTGTGCATAGGCAAACCTTAGATCAACCCAACCAAGTTAACCCAACCCAAGTTAAATTAATGAAAAAGGTTAGCATATTGAATTGAAAATGTTTGATTTTAAATGTACATGATTCAATGTGGAGTAAATACTGTTACTGATGTGTGATCGTATGTGATTTAATTGGGTGGACATTCATCATTACTTGAAGTAAACAGTGGCCATGCATGCAAGGTTGGGGGAACATCAGTAGCACGTCTAGGGAACCAGACATGGCCAAACCTATAATGTAACCAACAAGGTTATGGGAACCATATGGGAACAGTGAGGGAACAAACATGGAAAGCAATAAAGGCACGTTGAGAACAGTGAGGGAATAAAATGGGAACCACACATATCCTGTTCTGGGAACGGAAATTAAACTTTCCTGCCAACCCAGTGAGAACCGAAACAGAACCAAAAATGACGTATCCGAAACGTATCCAGAACCGAACCGGAACCAATGGCTGCTTGGTTTTTACTGTAACCAAAGGGAACATTTTTAGGTGGTAGATCTTGGTTTGGTTACAAACCTAACCTGTAGAGAACCAAAAGGCAAATGTTCTCTTTACGTTCTCTGTTACTAGGGCTGTTACTAGGGATACATGAAAAGATCACATTTGGCAAAGCAGCATAGTTGCAGTAGGCCTAGGCCATATCTACTCTGTCCACCACAGTTCACCTTTAAAGAATGTTCAAAACTAGTTTTTAATTTTGTTAGTTTGTATTTTGTTATAAAACGTACCTATTGGGGCCATGGCTGCATTATGTTCCATTGGAGAAGACGCTGTTTCCCTTTTCATGTCCAGAACTTCTTCTTTCACATTCGATGTGTCAGTTTCATTGTCTTCCTCCTTTGTTCTGTACAAATGCTCTGGGAGGAAATCATAAATGTCTTCTTCTTTAATCACCTTCAAAGATATTCCCTGTTGTGATGGGGTTGATAGCTGAATTGTAAAAGTGATCTCATGACCACTAAATTGCATGCCATGAGACTTCTCTCCTTCGAAATCATGTGACAAATGTGGTTCTTCTTTGCTAATTGGTGTCCAAGTATGACTATCTTTCGTGTCTACAGACAAATGCTCTGGTAGAAAGTCATAGATGTCTTCTTCCTTTATGTCAGTCATGTTCATTGCGAGTTGTGATGAGCGTCTATGAAGATCCTCATCCATCCAGTTTCTGGTAGTCAAAGGATTGAACTGTTTGCAGATTCTGATTGTTCTTTTGAGAAGTTCTGACCTGATGGAAGGGAGCCAGGAGCTGTATCCCTAGGCCACTAGTATAGGTGGAGCTGTAGACCCCTCCCCTCATTAGTTGACAAAAGGGTGTCACCCATCAAGGTGTAAATGGAGTCTTGTGGTGTCAGGATCCAGAGGGTGATAACGGCTCTAAATTTGAATTCCACAGAGGGTACATTGCTATCTGGTGTGTGTGTGTGTGTGTGTGTGTGTTTTGTAACCAGTGGCTACATCAATAAAAGCAATTATGCTACACATCAGGGATTAATCGTTTTGTTAACTGGTGTGAAGATGCCCATCTCATTTTACATGTTGAGAAGACCAAGGAACTTATAAGAACAGCAGGGTGATTTTAAAATCTTTATATAATGCATTTTGCAATGCAATACCCAATACAAAAATGTCCATTTCCCCAAATGTTCCTAGATGGATCTAAGTCATTGTGCAACAAAGCTTTTCATATCTTCATGTATTTTTTTTAAATCCGTACCGTATGTGTATTTATCTGCATGTCGCTCAGGGGGGCTCTCTACATCTCTACAGTTTACATACACAGGGTTTTTTTTGTTAAGACACAATACATGAGCAGGACTGTAGGCTACTTGGGCCCATGTGCTAACATCCTTTTACGCTACCGTATGGGCCACTTTGCTCTGCGTGTGCGTGTGCGTGCATGCGTATGTGTGCATGTGCGTGCGTGCGTAAACGTGCGTGGGTGCGAACGTGTGATATGTGTGTGTCTGCATAGGCCATTTTACACAAATGGCTAATGAATTTGCATGGTGTGGTATTTGCATTGTTGTTTTTCTTCTGTTCTGTGTTTCCATGCCATTAAGATGTAACAAGTTCAGACACCAGTAAGTCGTGGACACCACAGAAGACCAAAGAGACAAATCAAATGTATGAGGGTTTATTGAAACAAATGACACTGAAGACACATGGGAGGATCGGAGGAATAGCTGCTCACCTACAGGGGTATCAATGCAAACAGGAAACACTGCAATACTATAACCACTACAAATCCTAGGACTAAAGGCACACAATATATCAGCATGCAAAGGGTTAAAGGCACTGCAAACTTTTAAGGGTAAAACCCCAACAAACACTAAATAAATAAGACTGTGGTGAGCAGCTAACCCCTCACCCCAGCCAGTGGCCCACGATGCACAAGCTTAAAACCCAACTAATTAAATAGACTCTCTTTTTTAAATATAATTATCTCTATTAAGTTTGTCACATAAAGCATAAAATCAACACACACATTACCAATAACAAACTACTACCTCACTGGGCCGCTGGCTAGAGTAATTGGTGGCGCACAGTGTCCCAGCACAGGTTGGCCACCCTGTCTGAGACAAACAAAACAAAATTAAGCAAGCACACACACACACAAACCTTCAATCACACATTAAGACTGCACTCATGCACTCACACAACACCAACGGAACCCAGCTACAGGAGAGTCATGTGAGGCACCAAGGTAAGTTAACCAGGTAAGTTAAACAGTCTCAATACATAAACACACTCAACATCGTTCACACAACACAGGCACTCAAAAGAAAATAAAGCTGCACGCCACCAACCATACCCCCTTCACAATGGAGACCAAAGAGGCCCGGCACCTCCAACTTCCTGTTTTTAAAGGAAGCCATAATTTCTGACCGGGCACTTCCTATCCCTCAGCGCCACAGCTCCCCTATGGTCCCGGCCCAGTCATTGCACCCACCCCGAACAGTCCAACCTGTTACAGCAATATCCAGTTTAGCATCACTGATTGGAGCAATGAATCCGTTTACAGGTGGGCAATTAACTTTTTTCTCATCAGCCAAAATGGCTAGTAGATCCTAATCTTACTTGCCAAACAAAAGTGGCTGGCTGGTAGAAAAGACCAACTTACAAAAGTAAAATTTCACCAGCATTTGGCCAGTTGACTGGTGTTAATCTGGAGCCCTGCCGGTGGGTAACAGGCTGGTTAAATATTCGAATCCTGCACCAGTATGAAGAATGTGGATGGGGCACCGTGACTTGGTTAGCTTGGTTGGCTTGGTCAGGTTCAACTCTGACCCCAAGTGATTTCTCAATCCTTCCTCAAATCTCTCTCCCTACTCATTTCCTGTCTCTCTCACTACCCTGTCTGAATAATATAGGTGTAGCCCAAAAAAGCAAAAAAAAAATCTTTAAAAAAGAATAATGTGGGTGGTCCACTACACCCTCATCCGTAGCGGAAGAGCCTTGAGCTTACTGTATTCCTGAACAATACACTTACACATCCACCGAAAACAAAATGCTTCTCTCTCTCTCTCTCTCTCTCTCTCTCTCTCTCTCTCTCTCTCTCTCTCTCTCTCTCTCTCTCTCTCTCTCTCTCTCTCTCTCTCCGACACACACACACACACACACACACACACACACACACACACACACACACACACACACACACACACCACACACACACACACACACACATACACACACACATACACACCAGGGCTTGACATTAACATTTTCACTTGGCGGCCACTGTGGCTAATGGTTTCCCAGAGTAACTAGCCATCCAGCTAGTCTACTAGCCACAAATTTGGTAAAAAAAAAAAAAATCATGACGCTGTACATCTAACCTCAGAAGATGAGGGGCTTAAAGCAAGAAGATGAGTGCATGGGTATCTACATGGAAATAAAGCAAACAAATAGTAACTGAGCTTTTTCTTGAACTTAAATACAAACAATTGATACACAAGGGGCAAAGTGCAAAATATACGCTATTCTGATATGTCATACCATAGAATAAGCTACCTTCCAAATTGGCTAGTGACACTGAAATTGTTACCAGCCACAGCCATATTTTACCAGCATTTGGCCGGTTGGCAGGTGCCAGTGTCAAGCCCTGATACACACACACACACAAACACATGCACGCACACACACACACACACACACACAGGTACCTGCCCATACATATTCACATACGTACATATGGAAAGACACACACTCATGCGATGGCAAACTCCCAGGTTGGTCTGAGTCAATATTGCACTACGCAGCACGGGCCAGTGTTCATGCATGGCCATGCAAGTGTGTGTTTGTGTGTGTGTGTGTGTGTGTGTTTGTGTGTGCGTGCGTGCGTGTGTGTGTTTGTGTGTGTGCGAGTGCATGTGTGTGTGTGTGTCAGGGGGTGTGCATGTAACACAATATCTTACTCAACTGCAACGGGAATAGGGTGGGAAAGATGAGGGAGAGGAGAGAGAGAGGAGGGGAGAGGAGAGAAAGAGAGAGGGGAAGAAAGAGGGGGAGAGGGAGGGAAGATGAGAGAGCAATAAAGAGAGAGAGAGAGGGAGGGGATGAGAGAGAGAGTGGGAGCATGAGAGGGGGCAGAAAAAAGGAGGGGATGACAGAAAAGAAAAGGAGGGAGTAAACATAGAGAGAGAGAGAGAGAGAGAGAGAGAGAGAGAGAGAGAGAGAGAGAGAGAGAGAGAGAGAGAGAGAGAGAGAGAGAGAGGGAGAGAGAGAGAGAGAGGATTGTGTTTCTCCTCCTTCCCTCTCCATCCCTGTAGCACACAGAGAGAACTTAAACTGGAGCCCCAGTTCTACCAGAGCACTAGCAACTGACAACACACACACACACACACTTGCCCACACTCATATTGCAAGCAAACACACACACACACGCACACACATGCACACACATACAAACACATACATACACTCACACACACATCCTTAGGCTATTTTTTCAGTGTCACACACACATATAGACACACACACATCACATTGACGTGTGGGAGCAGCTTGGACTGTGGATTTGGCACCTGTGGCTGTGTGTGCTTGCAGTAGGACATCATGTGTCATCGTGGGGCGATGGAGATGATTAGTGTGTGTGTGTGCGTGTGTGTGTGGTCGCTGGTGGCCCTGAGCGCTGCCCAGCTGTCTGAAGACGACCAGCGGGTCCTGGTGGAGCAGCACAACCAGAGACGCACCGAGGTGCAACCCACCGCACAGTTCATGAGGAAGATGGTGAGTAGAGATGATGCTGTATACACACACACACACACACACACACACACACACACACACACACACACACACACACACACACACACACACACACACACACACACACACACACGGTTATGGTTATGTTGAGGGTGTTTGTGTTGTTGCCGTTTGGTGTGTGTGTGTGTGTGTGTGTGTGTGTGTGTGTGTGTGTGTGTGTGTGTGTGTGTGTGTGTGTGTGTGTGTGTGTGTGTGTGTGTGTGTGTGTGTGTGTGTGTGTGTGTGTGTGTGTGTGTGTGTATGTGCATGTTCGTGTATGTGCGTGTGTGTTTGTGTGTGTGTGTGCGTGCATGCGTGCCTGCATGTGTGTGTGGGCGCATATTGTTGTTGTTGTTCTTAGTATTTTGCTGTGTCATGTTGTATAAGTAAATTAATGTTAATTAATGTGTGCGTGCATGTGTTCAGGGGTGTCGTGCAGGGGGGTAAAGTGTGACTGAGTCACCAGGGCCCCATGTATAAAGGGGGCCCACACACAGTCCAATTTATGGGTGGAGCTATTGGAGCTGATTGTGCTTAGGGCCAAAAATGTGCTGCTACGCCCCTGCGTGCGTGTGTGTGTGTGTGTGTTTGTCTGTCTGTCTGTCTGTCTTTCTGTGTGTGTGTGTGTGTGTGTGTGTGTGTGTGTGTGTGTGTGTGTGTGTGTGTGTGTGTGTGTGTGTGTGTGTGTGTGTGTGTGTGTCTGTGTCTGTGTCTGTGTCTGTGTGTCTGTGTGAGTGTGAGCATGAGCGTGAGGGCGTGTGATGTGTTATGCTATGTCGTATTATGTTCTGTTATGTCATGTTATGTTGTGTGATGTCATGTTATGTTGTGTTATGGCATGTTACGCTGTGATGTGTCATGTTATGCCATGTCAAGTTGTGTTATGTCATGTTATGTAATTCGCAACACAGAGGTAGATAAAGGCTATGTCAGTGTGTATCAAGAAAGAGATCAGGTGTATCAGGAAAGAGATCAGGAAAGAGAGTCTGTGTGTGTGTGTGTGTGTGTGTGTGTGTGTGTGTGTGTGTGTGTGTGTGTGTGTGTGTGTGTGTGTGTGTGTGTGTGTGTGTGAGAGAGAGAGAGAGAGAGAGAGAGAGAGAGAGAGAGAGAGAGAGAGAATGACAGCGAGCGTTTTGTGTGAGTTGTGTATGGACAAAGACGTTGATTTAAATTAGAAAGAGAGAGGGGGGAGTTTGTGCGTGTGCGTGTGGGTGTGCGTGTGTGTGTGCGTGTGTGTGTGTGTGTGTGTGTGTGTGTGTGTGTGTGTGATGAGAGAGCATGCGATGTCTCCAGCTAAGGGGGTTATGACACTGTCTAAATGCCTTTGGGTGTGGCAGGCATGTGGGGAGATTTGCAAGGTCTCTAACATAACACACACACAGACGCATGCACGCACGCACACACGCACACACACACACGCACACACACACAAACTAAGGAAACTATCCTCCATTTGTGCATTTGAGAGCATACTTTTGCCAGCTCTGAGGTATATGTATGTGCTGTTATACATCAGCCGTCTGTCAGGTGTGTGTGTGTGTGTGTGTGTGTGTGTGTGTGTGTGTGTGTGTGTGTGTGTGTGTGTGTGTGTGTGTGTGTGTGTGTGTGTGTGTGTGTGTGTGTGTGTGTGTGTGTGCTGTGGCATGTGATGTCATGGCCAGTGCTACTGTGCCATGGCATTAAGCTTCAGGTGATGTAGACTTCCGCCACACCACTAAAGCAAGCAATATGGAGTGGTATAAAGTAGTCTTTCTTTCATGTTTAAAATCAAGTTTTCAAAATCATTTTGCTTCATGGCTCATGAATTCATATCAAGGTTAAAAACACTAACGAATTCGCTTTGTGGTCCTTCACAGTCTGTAGCCAGTATTGTTTGCCAGGGTGGGTCTGAATGGGACATAACAAAGACGTTTCCACTTCAAAACTCTGGGGCAGCTGAAGACAGAGCGAGCTACAATTTTCCTTTATAATCAACGGTGTGTCAACTTTGTGCAGTTAAGCCCATTGGTTTTTTTGCATTTTAAATGTGTCAAACCCTTGTTTTGGAGAGAAATACAGTGTAGAAAAAGAATGCATTTCAATCCAGTTTAATAGCTGAGTTATAGAATAGAACAGAACAGAACAGAACAGAACAGAACAGAACAGAACAGAACAGAACAGAACAGAACAGAACAGAATAGAATAGAATAGAATAGAATAGAACGGACCGGACCATACCGGAATGAAATAGAATAGAATAGAATAGAATGGAATGGAATAGAACAGATATGTTATTGTGATTGATTGCAGTGCCAGAGCTCAACGCTTGAGTGGAGGGTCCCCCTGATTAACAGACTTGCTAAAATACCACTAGATTGTGTGCGTGTGTGCGTGTGTGCGGGCATTCCTGCATGTGTCCATTCAACTCTCCTCATGTGTGTGTCTCTGCATTGTGTGCGTGTGTGTGTGTGTGTGTGTGTGTGTGTGTGTGTGTGTGTGTGTGTGTGTGTGTGTGTGTGTGTGTGTGTGTGTCTGTGTGTGTGGTCCCTCTGGGCCATGTCTATTGGCGACATCAAAACACCAGCATGATAATTCCTATTAGTGTGTAATCTGCTGATGTTTTGATGCCCAGTGGAAACAGGAAAAGGAAATGATGTTCATCATGAGTAAATTACAAACAAACAGCCGGTCTAATCTCAAGATGACATTTTCCATAGGCACTTTCACACACCCGAGCGTATCTTAATAGCTTTGTTTTGGAAAAAGTTACCTGGAAATGTCTGATTTCTGTTACAATTAAAGTTATTATTGTAGCTATTTAACAACAACAACAACAACAACAACAACAACAACAACAATTAATGTTACATTATATTACATAACATTAAATTTAACTGACGCTTTTATCTGCTTTTATCCATTACTGTTTTTTGCTGCCCATGTGGAGGTGGTTTGAAACATGTAGCAACCTGATCACTTGGAGAGCATATTTGTCAAATGCTTCCATTGCTGAGTGCTGAGGCCAGACCAGCACAGGTATACACAGGGTCAGTATGTACAGGGCTGTGTCTCCCAAAAAAACTTAAGTAGGCCTAGTACTTAAGCCTAGTAGGGGACGCCTAGGCAATATGTTAGAAATGGGTCTCACTTAATCACTAAAAGTGTATACATCCACTATTTTACCTTGCACTTGGCGCAACCATTTTATTTGCATGTGCAAGAAAAAAAATATTGTACATAGGCCTATAAAATGATTGTATGCATAAACTTTTAGTGATGTGGTATACTGTATTGCTTAGGGCCCCCCTAATACTTCATACTACTACTTAGGCTTAAGTACTACTTAAGGGTTTTTGGGAAACGCAGCCCAGGCCAGTAGAGATATAGACACAGCTGCCGGATAGATCCAAAAAGATGGAGTGTGTCTGTCACAGATTTTGTTTGCAGCCAGACCAGTCTCCCCTGGGAGAAAGGAAGCTAGAGAGTGTGTGGACCTTATGTGGTTTGCTATGCACCTTACTCTGCCCCCAGACATCTCATATCCTTTCATACTCTCACAGAATTTCCGGTGTGCTAGTTCTGGTTAATGGTATCCATTGAAGTGTATTGACTCTACTGCACAACCGGAAATCCAGTGAGAACATCACAACGCCCATGTGAGGCCCGGGACATGCTTACTGTGAGCCTAAAACTATGCATGCCACCGTGTGCGACAGAGGGCACAACTGCACATACTTGCTTCAGGATGACTGGAGCATTTCAAACGATATTGGAGGTGTCATCTAGGAAGCAGACAGCCAACATGGCTGTCATTTTTGGTTTCCACCTTTGTTTGACTCTACCACAAACTCAACAAGGACCTTTGGAAGATCCCTGTTGTGTCAATATTGCAGAGAACACACTCGTTTGTGTACCTTCTGTTAGGTGTTG
>NC_085866.1:18939814-18954814 GCF_034702125.1 Engraulis encrasicolus | reverse complement strand
TAGCAACGATGCTTTTGAGAAACGGGGTCCAGAAGCGTTGACTTGAAAGTTGCGAGTTTGAGCCCCAAGTGGCGGACTACCCAGGACGACCTTGGTTACACTATGTAATTATAGTAAATTCCCTGTCCTTGTCTACTACTTTCTTGTCTAAGTCTGTGCTTTACAATAACACTGTGTGTGTGTGTGTGTGTGTGTGTGTGTGTGTGTGTGTGTGTGTGTGTGTGTGTGTGTGTGTGTGTGTGTGTGTGTGTGTGTGTGTGTGTGTGTGTGTATTGCAGGGGTAACTATGATGGGGTGAAACCCTTTATAGAGGGGGAGTTCTGCTCCCATTGTCCAGAGGATATGCCACGCTGTGAGGACTCCCTATGTGGTGAGATAACTACGTTCACTACCTCTTCCTCCACTTTTTTTCTCCACTTCAAGCTGATGTAGATCATGTGGCAAAATGGCGGTGGTCTCAATCTTGCTTGCCACTGTCTGACTTTCTATTTTCCACCTTATTATCCACAGTTACAAGGGCAGTGCCTTCACTATTTGGGTAGAAGTTGCTCTTGCTAAAACATTCAGAAAGTGCTATGGGCAGCCTAACAGGAAAGAGCAGACAGGAAATCCTGCGGTAGCACGAAAAACGTTGAAATGGGCGGGTTAGTGGGCATGGTACTAATGTGGATAAAAGCTACTGAAGGAAGAAAAATCCGCACTCACAAACTGCGTCTCATTATTTATTTATATTACCTCCAAAGAGCAAACGCGTTTCGGCTATCAAGCCTTCATCAGTGCAGACGCAGTTTGTGAGTGCGGATTTTTCTTCCTGAAGTTGATACATTTTATCGCGCACCCAAAGACTTTCGTTTTTCCAAGAAGTTGAGCGCGTCCTTTGCCAATACTTGAAGATAAAAGCTACTGCTCAGGCAGCCGAGAGACAACTACTGGTTAGAAGGCAGTGTCTATGGTTTTAGACGCAGTGATCCTCTTTCTCCACTTAATCTCCTCCACCACCTCCTTCCTCCACTTGCTTCTTCTATCATCCAGTCTTGCCCAATGCCTTCCACCTCAGTCTTTCTCTCCATGACCTCATTGCTTTACCTCCAATTCCAGCCATCTAAAAAAAATGGTGTAAGGACGGTGGGGGCTGGAAATTTTCAGAATTGTGCTAGCGTTCCATGTAATATATACAATCCTATAATAAGTACAATAAGTAACTGCTCAGGCCTCAGAGTGACAGCTGTTTAGAGGGCAGTGGCTATAAAGGCGCGTTTAGGTACAGGAACCAGTACCAGCATGGTTCTCTATCAGCCTGATCTCGCACTGGCTGGCGTGTTCGCACTGCAAGTCTGACCGTTTGGGAAGCAGAAAGTTGGTCCGCCATGTGAACTGAAAATAAAAAAATTTTCTCTGTGAACCGTAACGACAACGTGGACATCAGCAGGTTCACCCAGTTAACAAATGGTCACATACAGAATATTTCAGATTCAGGTATGTCTGTGGGTGGTTCGCAGGTAAGAACTTTAGTTCCGAATGTAATTGGTGCAGGCACAGGCACCGGCATCATTCTGGGCTGCATTTCCCAGAAAACCTTAGCTAGTACTTACTGAAAGTGTATAAAAGCACTATTTTACCTCGCACATGCACTTTGCACAAGCATTTTAATTGCATGTGCAAGAAAAAAAGATTATATAGCCTATACGCCTATTAAATTATTGTATACATAAACTTTCAGTGATGTGATATATTGCCTCATGCTTAAGTACTACTTAGGCTTAAGTACTACTTTAGAGTTTTTGGGAAACGCAGAGGTCAGCCTGAAAAATATAGGCCTATGTATGTGTAGAGTAGCCAGGCCACGCCCTCCTAGTGACGCAACACCTTCGGCATCGCAACAACGATGATAATCTGGCTAGTGTGGAGTGTATTCGAGCTTGTTCGGGCTTGTTTATTGCTGAAAACCAACCAAGCGTCTTTCACGTTGGCCCCATTTATTTGGCTACTTTTTTCACTGAAAGTTTAAAGTGTGCTAACTTCAGAATGCCATGGTCCATCCCAAAATCACTCATCATCATATATGTTTAAGGCCTGTTCTTAGAGATTCCTTGTCTCCAGTTCCATTTCCTCTACTTCTTCTACACTGCTTCCAATTGCTCCACTTCTTCATCGTTCTCTTCCTCTACTTCCTTTCAATTCCACCACTTCATCTTCTCTTCCCCCACTTGCCCATTCCATCCCCAGCCTTAGGCCTACCCAGTGCCTTTGGTATCAGTCTTTCTCTACCTGACCTCAGTATAGTATGTCCCTTTAACTTTTTCCTTCTCACACCTGACCAACTTCTGGTTAATGTGTGTGTGTGTGTGTGTGTGTGTGTGTGTGTGTGTGTGTGTGTGTGTGTGTGTGTGTGTGTGTGTGTGTGTGTGTGTGTGTGTGTGTGTGTGTGTGTGTTGGTCTTTTCTCTTCCCCAGCCCCAGAAGAGGTACCATCTGAGGAGGGTGAGCAGCCAGAAGGCGTTGCCACGGACGCACCTGGAGGAGAGGAGACACCTGCAGAAGAGGATACACCCCCTGAGGACACACCCACCGAGGAAGAGGAATCACCTGACGAACCCACTGATGCAAGTCCAGCGGAAGAGGAAACACCTCTAGAGGAAACAGAGGCACCTCCAGAGGATACACAGGCACCTCCAGAGGACACAGAGGCACCCCCAGAGGATACACAGGCACCGCCTGAGGACACAGACGCCCCACCAGAAGGCTCTGATGCCCCACCAGAGGATTCCGATGCCCCATCAGAAGATTCGGAGTCTGCCCTTGCAGAGGAGGAGGCAACCCCTCCAGAAGACCCACAACCAGAGGAATCGGCCACACCTGAGCCACCCAGCTCCATCCCCCTACCAGAGGAACGGACCCCCAGCCTTCCCAGCCCCGAAGACACCCCCAGTCCTGCAGAAGAACAGAGTGAATCACAAGACACCCCAAACCTACCAGAAGGTACCCCCAGTTCTGATCCAAGCCCTGCGGGACCAGAAGACAACTCACCAGAGGACAACCCCAGCTCTGGACCTAGTCCCGACAGCATCTCCGAACCTGATCCAAGCACCGCCTCCGGCCCGGGATCCAGCCCCATCCCGTTATCCAGCCCCATCCCTACTGCAGAGGACACAGCTCCAGAGAACATCCCCAGCTCCAACCCCAGCCCAGCCGCAGAGGAGGAGGAGAGAGGTCAAGGCCCAGTGCAGGAAGGAGGCCTGGGACCAGATGATGGTGGCCAGGAGGGTCTCTCTCCCAGGTCGGCCGGTGAGGTCCAGGTGACAGGTGTACATAGTCTCGGCGGGGTCAGTCTGAAGGACATCATGGGGGAAGTGATCTGGGAGGGCAACATCCACCTTCTGGAGGTGACAGTGCTAAAGGACCCTCACCAGAAGGAGGAGGCAGCTGTGGAGGAGGAGGGATCGCAGCCCAAGG
Source organism: Engraulis encrasicolus (assembly GCF_034702125.1). Classification (NCBI taxonomy): domain Eukaryota; kingdom Metazoa; phylum Chordata; class Actinopteri; order Clupeiformes; family Engraulidae; genus Engraulis; species Engraulis encrasicolus. The sequence goes on along the minus strand of NC_085866.1, from coordinate 18,951,362 downwards.
AGGCGATTTCACTGGCAGAGGACACTCATCCTGAGGGAGTGAGAACTGTAGAAGGAGACTCCCATCCAAAGGGAGTGAGTGCTGGAGATGGTGACTCAGATTTTAAGGTAGTTAGTGTTGGGGAGGAGGGTGGGGATGTTAGGGTACATGAGGTGATCATTGCAGAAGGGGATCCCCGAGTGCTGAATGAGGGGGTGTTTCTGGAGGCTGATGGGGCGAACACTCAGGCACCCACAGTGATCAGGGGCCGCATAAACATTGTGAGGAAGGCAGAGATACCTATTGTCATTATAAGTGGGGCAGGGCGATGGGTTTGGTCAGGCCTGCTGCTTCTGATTGGCTTGATGGCATGTCTGTTGGCATAGACACGGCAGAATTGCTTGAGAGAGAGCATTCCTGAACGCAGGGTTGGTGGGGTGGTAAGGGGTAGGTTGTGGAGTAGAGTTTGGGTTCAGGGGAAAGAGTGTGACGGAAAAGAGACAATCACACCATAATCCGGCAACTCTTTGTCCAGCTATCTCCCTCGATTGTCTGAAAGGCAGGATTGCTGAGGTCTCAAAGAAAGAGATAATGATGTCTGTCTTTCACAGGCCGTCTCAAGAGTCTAGGTAATGTACAGAGTAACAATGCCACTGGCCATGGAACCGCATGGGATGAGATGGACCGATATAATCAGGCCCGTCCAGCAAATGCCTGTTCTTTTCTCTGACTGATTATTTAAATCCGGTCTGTGCCCAGTAAGCTACGGCTACACTCACATAGCCAACCTTGACCATATGAGGAAAGTGCTAATGTTCTCTATCCAACATAGACGAACATATAGGACCTTGGACTATGGTAATGAGAGGGAGAGCCGGACGGCTTTATTGCATGTTTACATTAATCCCAAGGGCTCAAATTGATAGAAATGTATAGTGTTAATAAAATAGTAAGGTAGACCACTGTTGGATCCTGGGAAACGATACACCTGGAATTTTCTGGAAGATTCTTTTTAAAGACTGCTGCACATATTTTGCATTACTCCATTCACCCTGGAAGCCATTTTAAATTGCTTCAGTATAAATGGCTCATTCATGTTTATAAATGTGTATCAACATATCATATAGCAGTACTTTGCTTACAATAACCTGTTATTTTCCCTGAAAACTGGTGTTGAAATTGTATGTATTCTGACACGTCCTTTCCTTGATGTACAAATGTATAAATTTGAATCTTCACTTCGGTTTATATTGATTACTGGTTTAATCATTCTGATTTGTCACAAATATTTTTCCGTATGAATATTGCCGCTAGTCAATGGAAAGCAATAAAAAAAGGTCGTAAGCAGGTTATTGGGCCAGTCTCTACCATGTTACAGGAGTTGCGTATAAAATGTATTCCTCAGGTTGCCATACTCATTTACCCATTTCAATCATAATCATGCTCATTGCTATACTGCTTTTAGTAGGCTACATTAAATGACAGGATTCAAAGAAAACAATCCCTGATACATCACACATTTAACATGTAAGTTCTTATTCGGTGTGACTTTCGGTGAAGGAAAGCAATGCCTTGACGCGGCCCACATGCGCTACCTGTTTGGCTTGTCAAAGTATGCTGAACGAGTTACAGTCATGTTAGTCAGGCCAAGCATTGCCCTCTTGAGATAAGGGGTTGTGAGCTTTGTTGCTTTGGTGTTTTATAGATTATTATGAGTGTTATTGGTTATGGGTGTTGGTCCGGGACTGAACCCACACAACCTCCGAGTTCATTTTGCAAACCGCACCTGTCCTCATGGCTCGGGGATAAAAATCACAAGCTAGCTTATGCTAGCCACATATGCCACGGATGTGAAAGTTTATGTAAAACATGGTCAATAACACATTATTATACATGATATATCTGGGGTGAGTTTCTCGACAACGTCATTGTTAACTAAGTTAGCAACTTACTTGGTTGCAATGCAAATTCCCATTGGAAACCAGGTAAGTTGCTAACTGGTTCAACAAATCTTTCGAGAAACAGGGTCCTGGTCATTTGGGACGCATTACAATCTCAATTGTCTTTTGCATTTTAGAAATATTTCAATTGTAGAAAAACATCATGTATGTAGGCTACACAATGTGAGTGTTTTGTTATGTATGTATGTAAAGAAATGTGCTTTGTGTTTTCCCCTCACATAATACTTTTATTAAAAATTGTATGAATGTTTTTAGTGAAGGAGTAAGCCCTGAGGCTCCATATGAACTCACCGTGGGAGTATCAGAGAGGAGGAGACGTCTCTTCTCTCTAGTGTGATTTATGATGCGATGTATTCCTGTGTGATTTATGAATACAGTAATGTCTCCATCTCTTCCCCTAAAGCAGACCCATCTGGCTCCCATTGAGCAACGTTAATACGGCGATATACTATATTGGCCGTAAACAGTGCACAGCGCCACGCGCCTCTCTGATGGATGTTTGTGTGTGTGTGCGTTTGTATGTGTTAGACTGCCTTAAGGGATTGAGCAAGACATTGTTTTGTCAGGAGAGGGGTAAAAAGAAGACGCTTTTAAGTGCAAACATGTGTGGTTGTGTTGTTTTGTGAGTGCCTTGACGGATATGGATTGACATTGCCTTAAACGAAAATGTGTGTGCGTGTGTGTGTGTGTAAGTGATTTGTTATATCATCAGGCAGCTAGGACAGACCAAAGACAACTCCCATAGATCCTTATTGGACACAGGAGGCTGATGTATTGTAATAAATTCCAAAGATAACCTTTCAATGCCTGAATATACAGAAAATAAATCCTCAAATTGTCACAAGCCTGAGCCTCGTTTGGACTTATCTGTGTGCAGGGGTGTGTGTACATGTGCTTGTTATAAAAAAATGATAATAAATGATACAGTTTTAATGCCTGAATATAAATAAAAGTTATAGCACCAGGGCTGCTTAGTGTATCTCTGTGTGTGTATGAAAGCAACAGTGTGTGTGTGTGTGTGTGTGTGTGTGTGTGTGTGTGTGTGTGTGTGTGTGTGTGTGTGTGTGTGTGTGTGTGTGTGTGTGTGTGCGCGCAACAGTCACATCAGGTCACTATTGCATTGTGTGTGTACAAAGCAGAGCCAGCCGGACGTCAGGTCAATATTGTCTTTATGAAATCTCAACACAAGGCAAGGACACACACAGAGAATGAACCAGGCAACATGTAATGTGACCTTTGACCTATGACATCACCACATGACAACAAAGATGAATGTGAAGGTCATTGAGGTCATTGGAGGTGACGTTTGATGTGAGAAGGGGAAAGGCCTTGAACACAGTTACATATAACCAAAGAAACAAACAAATAAAACGAGAGGAATAATAAACAATACAGTACTTTTTAACTCTGAGGAATACTGTGGCAACAAAGTCTTTTCATTTACCTCAGCTTAGAAGATTAGTCTCTCACACTTACACACTCGCTCTCTTTCGCACACACACACACACACACACACACACACACACACACACACACACACACACACACACACACACACACACACACACACACACACACACACACACACACACACACACGCTCACATAGTCACAGTACATGCAGTGGCCTAATAAAGGATGCGTGCTGAGCAGGATTCATGCATGAGTGTGTATGTGTACAGATAGGGCAAAGGGATACGTCTGGAGACCTCTTGAGGAGGCCAATGGCACACTGTTACTCTAGCTAGCGAGCAAGCTAGCTTGAGTCACACTGCTACACTGCAGCTAGGAGGGAATCTATTGCATTCACACTGTGCCACTATAGTCAGTCCTCAGTCATTATCCATTTGTAATACTAACGCCACATGTGGCCGTCCTCTGTCACCATGTCACCATCATGCAAGTCTTATGTAGGGTACGACATTTAAAGTTAAAGGTAGCAAACTGCCTTTAGTCTTTGACTTCCACTCATGCTGGCCATGGAGTCATCAGCCCGCGTTGTCAGTCATCAGTCGTTTTATGTCAGCGATCCTTATGTGACACCTGTGGATGACCTCATACGCCACCACATCATCATAGAAGTCCTGTGTCGGGGGAACCCAGAACAGCCTGAGTCTACTTGGTTCCTGGTCATCAATCCAGGTTACCAGTCATAGACAGGGTTGACGGATGAGTCTTACTGATTGACTGTCACACAGCGTCATGTCAGCAAGTTCAGTCCTGTGTCAAGATTGAAGCACATGGTGAGTCTTCCTTCACCGAGTCCTGTGGAACATTGGATCTGCTCTGGTTAGTTGTGAAAGGGGATGGGATAGGTGAAGGATAAGGGCTAGGTGTGTGTGCATGTGTGTGTGCGTGTAAGTGTGTGTGCGTGCGTGTGTGTAAATATAAATATTTGTGTAGATCTTCGAGAGGGAGTAAGGTGGAAATATTGCACAACAAGAATTCTATGGAGGGAAAAATCACTTCAAATTGGATTGGGAATACTTTATGTGGGACTTTGGGAAAAGCAATGAGAGCTACAACCACAGTGACCTGTTCTGGGATTCAGAGGAAGACAAGTAGAGAGAACACAAAACTCAACATACACGCGCGCGCATGCACACACACACACGCACGCACACACACAGTAAAACTCAAACTATGGACAGTAACCAAGGATTTGGCATTAAGGTGAAACTTGAAGTCATGAAATGTTAGATCAAAACTACATACACGTACAAAAATAAAGCTGTGAAAATAAAATTGCTACTATTCAGTATGATAATTATAATTATATACTACAAGATTAAATAAATTAGTGCAAAGGGTGGCAAATCAATCAATCACGAGTTAGAGAGTGTATTGTGTCTGCATGGGCCCTGTGTGTGTGTGTGTGTGTATGTGTGTGTGTGTGTGTGTGTGTGTGTGTGTGTGTGTGTGTGTGTGTGTGTGTGTGTGTGTGTGTGTGTGTGTGTGTGTGTGTGTGACGTGAACTCATTTTACAAATCTACAGTATCTTACAGCAACAGAAGTGAATCCATCCTGCTACATGGGGGAGAATGGGGGGGTTGGGGATGGTGCCCAGTTGAGAGGGGTGGGCGGTGTGGTGATATTGGGACCCTGTGGGGTAGTGGGTGGTGTATGGCACTATGGTAGGAGAAGACACTGGGAACACACACACACACACACACACACACACACACACACACACACACACACACACACACACACACACACACACACACACACACACACACACACACAGATGAACACTCAAAAATGGCACAGGTTGGAGAGGAAAGATGCGAGAAGAAGAGAACAAAGAGAAATGAGAGAGAAGTGAAACAAGTCCGACAGGCGGACAAAGATGCGTCCATCTACACACTGCCGGCTTGTGGACACAGGAGGGAATAACTACTGAAAGAAAGTGTTTCAGACGGACAGACCAACCGACCGACCGACCACCCGACTGACTGACATACCCTCTTATAGAGATGCTAGACGCATCTAAAAACAGGAAGGACAAGAGAGGAGGAGAGGAGGGCAGCAGGATATGGGCTGACCAAGATGACAAGAAGGGGAAGATGAAAAGAAGAAAGGAGAGAAAGACGAACAAGTTCAGGGAAGTGTGGCGAGGATGAGAGGAGAAAGGTTTAGACACATTAGATGGGCGTTATTCCTGAGAGAAGAAGGGTATTATTGGGGGTGGGAGGGTGGCGGGGAGAGACACTGGTGTGTGATGAGGAGGGAGTCATTCGATGTCAGGCTTAGCACCTTGGGTCAACTGTCCGACTGCTACAGGTGAAAAGGTGAGAGTTCACGTAATGTCACTGGGAGGGTGTGCTCTTACTGGGGCTGTACAGGATATGTATGATCATATGGGCAAGGCTTTCCAATGTACTCCCTTCCTCACTTGCTTGCTTGTGGCCTCGTGATGACGTCACCAACGCCGGAAGTTTAATTCAATATCTTACTGCAAAAGCGCAATTCTAATATGATTTTCTCATTTGCAATTGGGATGGTGAATGAAGAACAGTCTCCCAAAAGTTGATGTGGAAACTATTGTTTTCTCCACGGAGGTGGGACGTTAGCAAAACGCGAGGCCACAAGCACTGGCTGAGGGTGGGAGTCTGGATATTGCAAAGCACTCGCTATACATGGGTTCTGGCTGTTTTGCACACAGGTGGGTGCGCACGCAGCCAGGGATTTCAAAATGCTAGGTGGCTAGGTGTTTATCATTGGAAGTCCCATTGGAGCCCTGCACAGTGTATGACAAGAACCTGTTGTCTTGTCGGCTGGCAGTTTTATCCACTTGCTCGCACGCTGTACAGCCGTCAGCCGGTGACACCGTTTAGAAGAAAATACAATCATGTCGCTGGTAATGCTTGGGCATGTCCCCCAAATAATGCTGTATTGTATTGGAAAGTGTTAGCCACTGTTGACAAGGCGGGGTTTCGCGATCAAAGGCAGCCTCTGATTGTTTGGATTGGCCGTCACTCAAACGTTGTCCTCACGTGTGATTGGTGTGATACAACTTCATTTGCAAAGCATAGGAATCGTTTCTGATGTACTCACGTTAAGATATGTTATGCCAAAATGGAGTCGGTAGGAGTACAGAAACCGCTACAACATCCAGCCGATAAGAAAACAGGTTCTAACCACGCACTACACTGGTCCAATGCAACTTCCAATGTTAGCCACTTAACATGTTGGGATTCCTGGCTGCGCACGCATTCAAAAAGAATCAAAACAGACAAACCCATGTATGTACCTATGATCATATGGGCTGAATCTCAAATGGTGCACTTGTGCACTTTAGTGTTCATGTTTCAGTGCGCATGCCGTATTAGTTACGCACTAAAACATAGTGCCCGAAGTGCACAAGTGCACCATTTGAGATCCAGCCATGGGCAGGGCCAGGAACAAGAAACGCATCATCGTGTGGGCGGGGACCAGGAACAGGAAACGGATCATCACATAGAGCTGGGTCTGTAGTGGGCGTGGCTACTCGACAGGCAGGGCGGTCACAGGCACTCGGCGGAAGAAGAAACTGGACCCTCGAAACAACTGACTCTGCAGAGAGAGAGAGACACACACACACACACACACACACACACACACACACACACACACACACACACACACACACACACACACACACACACACACACACACACGACCATGTTTGTTCAGGCAGTTCATCAGGTTCTTAACATTTCGCGGTGCAGCATGAAAAGAATGGTTTGTCTGAACTGCGGTAGTCACACGTGGAAGAGTGAAGCTTCTTTGCCCCCAAGGTGATGTCATGAGGGTGTGTTCTGTCTGTCCCCAGAAGATGATGCCACTTCTGAGTTTGAAATGAAACAGGCCGGCTGAAAGTACTGCATTTGGACTTGAAACGGTAACATTTTCGGACAGATTTGTTCAAACGTCACCGTAACACATGGATGCCCAGTGCCAGTGCCTTGCTCTACACACCACACAGCATGAAGTCATTTAGGGTCCTGTCTACACGCGGGTCCCCTGAGGGCCCCAATAGTTCCTGGCAAGGGCCCCAGAGCCAGACTAGGGTGGGGCCCCAGAGCCAGACTAGGGTGGGGCCCCGAGGTAGCTTAATGTAGGGTGGAGACACGTTTTATATACATGTCTCACAGATTCCACACGGTCACTCATGGTGTGCGTTCCAATATGCGACCTTGCGTCCTCCACTTGTGCTTGTGGCCTCGTGCCAGGAAGTAATATGTCATGATGACATCACTGACAACAGTATTATATTTCAATATCTCGCAAAAGCTCAATTGTAAAGTCATTTTCTCATTTGCAAACTGGATGGTGAATGAAGAATAGTCCTCCAAAAATTGTTTTGGCTAGCCTGACAGCGGGGAAGCTTAATTGTTTTCTCCACGGAGATGGGTAATCAGCAAAACGTGAGGCCACAAGCACAAGTGGAGGAGGCAAAGTTGCATATTGGAATGCACAGTGTATGTGTGTGTGTGTGTGTGCGTGTGTGGTGACAAGTGACACAAAACAGACTAATGAAATGCAACTTTCGGTCCGTGTTTCTGGTAACAAATGTAAACATTAGGCCACTAAGTGCCTAAAAGGTCAGAATGATGCCAAAGACAATAGTCTGCAATGTGTGTGTGTATATGTGTGTGTGTGTGTGTGTGTGTGGATTCACGAGGGTGCCAGTATGTGTTTACATAACAGTAGCTTTTATTTAATTGTGTCAGATGGTGGTGGTGTGTGTCAAAGATAAATGTACGGTACACTAGCTGTGTGTGTGTATGTGTGTGTGTGTGTGTGTGTGTGTGTGTGTGTGTGTGTGTGTGTGTGTGCGTGCGTGCGTGCGTGCGTGCGTGCGTGCGTGTGTGTGTAACCTACCTGTTGTGTGAGGTGACTCCAGCAGTGTACCCAGGACTTGAAGAGGGGGGAGTATGGAGGGACACCAGCAGCCAAGCTGCAGGGGAACAGCAGCAGTCATTACAGCATCTCACATGCTTTACAGATTGGACTGAACTGAAAGAGGCTGTGTAATATGCATTATATATTTTATTGGATGTAAAAGGCTGGGATTGAATACACTCTTCGTTCTTTCCACTACTTTTCTGGTGTAGAGTGATTCTTCAATTGGTTTTGTTTATACAGCATTTTGGTAACCTCATTGCAATCCCATTATAATAGCCTCAATGCAGCAGATACAGGAGGAGACAGCACATGAAAAGTCTAACTTTCAGCTCTTTGCCTCATAGCGCCAATGACGCCAGCTCAAGGCACAAGGCCATTCCTTCCTCATCAGTCATTCTGTGTTTGAAATTCCAGCTGGACAATCACAGATCTCTGAGAATACAAGTTCAGCCAATCACAGGTCTCTGAGGATGTTTGGAATCGCACCTCAACCAATCGGATGTCTCTGGGGAGGCTGATTAGGCCCGAGGCTTTGTCCTGATCGAACTCTCAACAGACCGGACTGAAAGAAGCCTTCAGCCTCATACCTCTCCCCTGACACATCTGCACACGTGTGTGTGTGTGTGTGTGTGTGTGTGTGTGTGTGTGGGTGTATGAGTGTGTGTGTTCTGTGTCTTGAATCCGGTTCCTCCCAGCTCTGTTTGTGTCTTCTGTCTTGGGTCGCTCTCCTGCCAGTAGTGTGTGTGTGTGTGTGTGTGTGTGTGTGTATGTGTGTGTCTGTTTATATATGTGTCTCCATTCCTGTTCCACTTGCTTCTATTTGTATGAGTTTTGTCTAGAGTCCCTTCTCCGCCAGCTGCATGAGACTGTCTGCGCGCGCGTGCGTGCGTGTGTGTGTGTGTCTGTGCTATGCTCTCTGCTCACCCGCAGTTGTTAACCGCCATCAGATCAGCCACCAACATGAAAGGGTACGTCAACACACTCACGGCAATCTGGAGACACGCGCACACACAAAGAGCAAGTGTATTTTGGCAGGAGTATGACATGCTGAAACAGATGTTATTAAACTGATGAGATGTATGCTAGTAGATGTATGCTCAGACAGCGGTGAAATGAGTATGTAAAGTTAGACATGTACAGTTGCTGTGATCAGAGGGCTGATTGAGGAATTCATGTAGGAGTGTACTGAAACACACAGTATTACAAAAAAGTGTACTAGCTTAGTTTGTATACTGTAGTATGTTGTAGTATAGCATAATATAATATAGTACAGTGAATTATAGTATAGTATAGTAGTAGTAGAGTATAGTACAGTGCAGTAGTATACAGTATGCATGTTAGTGTACTCTAGTGTACAGACATACTAGTACTAGCGTACGAATGGTGTAACTCCTGGCACCTGGAGCTTTATACAGAAGGAATACACAACATCACTTGGTTGAAATAGTACACTACATATATTCTTGCTTAGTGTACTCACCCCCATGACGAACTTGGTGTAACTCCTGACAGCTGGGGCCTGGCTGAACTGTAATAGCAAAAAAGAAGGATGGTCAGCAACCACAAACACGAAAACCCACACAGACAAAACTGTAACAGACAACAGGAGCATGGCCATCCTCTAACAGCACAGGCACATGCACACACACATTATGTGACTAGCCACAAGACAGCAGGACAGGCCCAGTCAAAAAAAAAAACCCAGTCAAAAAAAGTAGGCCCGTGTTTTTTTTCCCCCTTTATTCAGGATCGACAAATTGAGTTCTTAAAGATGGCCTCTCAACGTCATTTGATTAATATTGCTGTGTTCCCCATTGATATTGAATGTGTTACGCGTTGGTCCTGTTTTAAAAAACGTTCTGGTTGCTTTGTTTCAAGCCGTTTTTGCAAGCCAGCAATGTGGCTTGTGGAGAAACGAGAGGGTGTTCCGTGTTTCTCGTGGAAAAGCGTCTCTGATTGGCTCACTCTTCCTGCTCTCGTGGAAATGCGTCTCTGATTGGCTCAGTCCTCCTGTTCTTGGATAGAATGTAATGGGAAACAGAGTCGCCACTTCTCCGGGTGGTACTGCACTATAGGGGCGCCAACGGAGGCGTACATGCTCCATTCAGGGCTGTGCTCTTTCGACAGCGACCCCTAGGCAAGCTGCAGGCACGGAGCAACCAGAGTGGGCTTGCTATATGGATGAGGCTTTGTGCTGTGTGTGTACCTGAGAGTAGCAACCAGCTGATAGCTAAGCTAAGCTAGATTTCGGGCCACCAGACGTTGCTTGTATTGAAAACAAGCAGAAAAAAATTACTCGACATGTTTTTAGAAAAATGGGTCGACATAAACCTTTGTGGGCAACGCCTTCTTTCGACGTGACGAAACACAGAAAGGCTTTCGTGATTCGCTCGTTTCTCTGCATTATTAATGTAAATTGGGAAACACGGGGAAACACAGCCAGGCGAGGTGACGCACCGCTATGAGAGCCTTGCAAGTGAGTTTAACTTGGGGTGACCGTCCGATCTTCAAAAGGAGTGAGTAAAGGGCCGTACACACACGTCGCTGCTATTTACTCGCTACTTGCTCACTCGCCTACTTGCCACTTGCTCTGGGTGATTTTGTTTACTGGTTGTCATGGTTCCCGCTGTCAGCGCCAATAACGTCCGTACGAAACAAAATGTAGGCCTACGCTGTTTAACGTTGATCGTGTGCTGTGCACAACCATGCTTATGAGCCTTTGATGGTGTACACTGTATTTATTTTCCTCAACACTTTTAACCAAAGTGTGATGGCGTGCAGAAGTTGGGTGGTCAGAACACCACAGGGGCAACGTCACCTGTCAATAATCTGTATTCTGCATTACAATTGGTTACTCGCTTAACTCGCGTCGCTCGAAGATAAAATAAGTTTATCTCGGAACCCGCCCACATCGCATCGCTTGTACTCTCCTCGCCTACTCGCCAGCGAGACTCACTGGAACACGTAGACATTCTATTGACTTCATCCGCTGAGCGAGTAACTAGCAGCGACGTGTGTGTACGGCCCTTAAAACTGTGTTTTATCGGAAGTTGCCCTTTAAAGAACTCTATTCAATGCTTCAGAAAACAGTATTGCTTTGTCTAAAAGGTAGGTTCGCAGCTAGTTTCTCGCAGTCAGGAGAAAACAAAAATTTAGAACCCATGTAAGCACAGATGTACAAGGGAATGTGGAGACGTGCAGTCACGACAGCTCGGTCAT
>NC_085866.1:18922314-18937314 GCF_034702125.1 Engraulis encrasicolus | reverse complement strand
ATGAAAAAGGTAACATTAGTGAATGGGTAGCATGGATTCTGGAAATAAACAACTAAAAATCCCACACAGTGTCCCTTTAAAGGGTTTATGAAACGAAAACAAAGTAAAGGAATTTGACCATTTCCAGGACAGATTCTGAAAGTTCTAAGCCTTGTGAATAAAATGGGATATTGTCTGGGTGATATTTTGTCCTAAAAGTCATGTTAAAACGTTCCCAAAAAGTGTTATGTTTACTTTTTTTCGTGACATGCAAATTTTATGCAAATGATATGCGTGACATAGAAGGGGAGAGTTCACCTCATTCCACCTTGTTCAGATCAATGGCGGCTAGTACCAAAACAAAGCGCAGTGTCAAGCAGTGTGTTGCTGGAGGGCCGAACGGTGCCAGCTGCAAAAATGGCTACTTGACAGAAGGAATATCTTTGCACAAGTTCCCTTCTGTGAAGAATGATGGAACTGTGGCCGACAAGGAGAAGGCTAAAACAAGCTAGGGCTCTGTGGATCCAATGCGTGGTTTTGAAGCAAGCTTCACCACAAATGTGGAGATCGCGGGCATGGCTGGACTAAAGAGAATGCTATTGCCTCAAGCAGTTCCAACAATTGACATCGCCGGCGTGCAGACTGAAACTGCCCCTGTAACTGCTCGGGCACGAAGACAGGTGAGTGCACTGCTTTGCTTTAGGCTACTCGTTTTACCTTGTCCATCTGCTTTGTATGTTGTTTTCAGGAAAGGGTAATGCACATTACATGCCAAACCGATGCGAATGCTCTCGGAATATGCATTTTTTGTTGATTGCCATTCAACTGGTCAATATATTGGTTTTGGGAGGATATCCGCGCATCAGCATGGTGCTCTCGGTCGAGGACAGTCAACTCACAGACTGGGCTACTGCTTAGCGAATAAACGGAGATGCACATAGTGTAGGCCTACTTTGAAGCGTTGATTGTTTGTTTTTAGTATTGTGGTGCACGTGTGGCTGACGTTTGGACACACCTCGTCCTCAGAGTCAGGCTGAGGGACACGCGACGCCTGTGACTTTGAGCACAAAAAATAATAATAATGATAAACGCTAAAAATATGCTGAGGACTCAGGCTATCTAGGGTATTTTTCCACCAGGGTCATTTCACGTGAAATCAGACACTTTGGGACCCGACCGACCCGGATTTCAATCATACTTGGTGTGCCTTTTTAGTAGCAAGGTAGCACCCCAGAACTGCATTGGTTTGAATCTGACACTAATATTAAGGGAGAAACAGACTAGGAAAGGTTCACATGTGAGGGTAGGACACTATACATTCAGCCTTGAATATATCAGTCAGTGTTAGTAACAAAAAGATGCCTGTGGTGTTATTTGAAAGCTCTTTTCTGGCTCTACATATTACACAATCAGCTTGGAATACAACAACTCTCAGAATATGAATTATGATAAATTGAAAAATTAAAAATTGAATATCTAAAAATCTATATTTTAAAATGGCCAGTTCCTTGTCCAAACGTAGCCGGCAATGTCATTAGCAACACCTCAAATGCTGGTGTTCGGTTCTTTATTCATTTCAGAGAGAATTTGACTCACAAATATGGCATCATACAGACCACTTACTAATAATATGGTAATACCATAGTAGCATCACATGACTATGACAAAAACAAAAACGGTCAGTTTCCATGGTCCCAGGTTTCAGAAACTAAGGCAGATGTCCATTTATACACACCAAATGATGATATGTGTGTTTGAGCATTCCTTCTCTGTGTACCTGTGTCATCTTCCCTTTACCGTACTTTAAAGAGATAATCAATGGCTACACTCTCATTTTGTACTCTACCAGTGCATTTGAAGCAGCAGCTGTGTCTTTTGTAGATAATGTATAAGTACGTCCCGTTGCAGTTACAGGTTCCACTACCAGAAGCACATCCTGATGATCCATGACAAGTCTATCTGGTCTGAAGGGAAAAGTGAAGGATGGAGATGGTCCATGAGGATGCAGGAAGTTCAGTTTCACCTCTCCGGTGCTCGGCATACATTCCTCAACACATGCTAGCCACCAGTTGCCATCATATACAGCTACAACATACCCTTTGATGCATGAAAATGTAACACATTCCTTTACTGAGCTCACTCTTTCAACTCTGCCTTCTCTGAATGCTGAAAATGGCCTAACTTCCACTGTGTCCATTGACAATGGGCAGAAGCTGTGTAGTTTTTGAGTACCTGGAATAGTTCTTGCAGATTCCAACCTTTTCAACAGGTTTCTCAGCTTCATGATGGTACATCTCTGTTGTGGCAAACTGGCAATGGATGTTCTTGAGAGAGATGCACCATCATGAAGCTGAGAACCTGTTGAAGAGGTTTGAATCTGCAAGAACTATTCCAGGTACTCAAAAACTACACAGCTTCTGCCCATTGTCAATGGACATTAGGCCATTTTCCGCATTCAGAGAAGGAGTTGAAAGAGTGAGCTCAGTAAAGGAATGTGTTACATTTTCAAGCATCAAAGGGTATGTTGTAGCTGTATATGATGGCAACTGGTGACTAGCATGTGTTGAGGAATGTATGCTGAGCACTGGAGAGGTGAAACTGAACTTCCTGCATCCTCATGGACCATCTCCATCCTCCACTTTTCCCTTCAGACCAGATAGACTTGTCATGGATCATCAGGATGTGCTTCTGGTAGTGGTGGAACCTAACTGCAGCGGGACGTACTTATACATTACCTACAAAAGACACAGCTGCTGCTTCAAATGCACTGGTAGAGTACAAAATGAGAGTGTAGCCATTGATTATCTCGTTAAAGTACTGTAAAGGGAAGATGACACAGGTACACAGAGAAGGAATGTTCAAACATTCACATATCATCATTTGGTGTGTATAAATGGACATCTGCCTTAGTTTCTGAAACCTGGGACCATGGAAACTGACCATTTTTGTTTTGTTTTTGCTTCGTCATGTGATGCTACTACGGTATTACCATATTATTAGTAAGTGGTCTGTATGATGCCATATTTGTGAGTCAAATTCTCTCTGAAATGAATAAAGAACCGAACACCAGCATTTGAGGTGTTGCTAATGACATTGTCGGCTACGTTTGGACAAGGAACTGGCCATTTTAAAATATAGTTTTTTTAGATATTCAATTTTTAATTTTTCAATTTATCATAATTCATATTCTGAGAGTTGTTGTATTCCAAGCTGATTGTGTAATATGTAGAGCCAGAAAAGAGCTTTCAAACAATACCACAGGCATCTTTTTGTGACTAACACTGACTGATATATTCAAGGCTGAATGTATAGTGTCCTACCCTAAAATGTGAACCTTTCCTAGTCTGTTTCTACCTTAATATTAGTGTCAGATTCAAACCAATGCAGTTCTGGGGTGCTACCTTGCTACTAAAAAGGCACACCAAGTATGATTGAAATCCGGATCGGTCGGGTCCCAAAGCGTCTGATTTCACGTGAAATGACCCAACAGCCTAATACCTCCGTTTTTTCTCTAGTTGATTATACTTTTGCATGTAGCCTACATGCATTTCAATCACACTATATCGCGCAATTGAATCAAAATGCCCCCCATTTGTCAACAAATACACACGCCATGTCATCTTTGGGTCATAGCAAAGCGCCCTTAGCAACCGTAACCATAAACAAAACGAACTGTCAGGCTATGTCAACAATCGTCACTTCGCCTGTCAGACATGTCACTTTCTGCAGATGTATCAGTGCCTCTGAAATAGATTTGTGCTGCTGTTTTTTTTCTCATGAGGTTGGATGTGTGGTTTTTCGACACGCTGATGTTTGTATCAAAATTTTGGTTCCTTTATAAGACGTGGGTCCATCAAATGTGTGTTGTTTTCTCAGATCGCCATACTAGCAAACCAGGGACTCTCCTCTTTGATGTCACAGCCCAGCTCATTAGTCACACCAAATTTCACAGAATTCACACTTTGAGTTGCCATTTTCACAAGTTCCTCCAGGATGATTGGGTTCAAAGTCTCATCGATGCTATCAGAAAAAACAACGCTTTAATGGGAATGACCGTTTGTTTTCGTTTCATAAACCCTTTAAGAAGTCATATAATCTATGTGTGAATTCTTGCCATTGAAATGTTTTCAGAACATAATTTGCTTTTTAAACCTCTATAAAATGTATTATTCAATGCAAAGCCCAATACAAAAATGTACATTTCCCAACATTCTATGAAATGGATATATCTCATTTTGGAAAAGAGCTCTTCATATTGTCTCTGTGTGTTTATGTGAATGCATGTGCATGTGCGTCTGCGTGTGTTTACCTGTTTGACTCTACTTCTCACCACAGTAGAGATGGCACTGGACATGATGCGAGGAGAAAGACCCCTGAACAGTCCCCTCTTGCCGTCCACAGACACTATATGCTGGGCTACACACACACACACACACACACACACACACACACACATTCATCAAGTGAAGGTTAATATTCATTTACATTCACTAATTGTCTAAACTGTGTGTGTGTGTGTGTGTGTGTGTGTGTGTGTGTGTGTGTGTGTGTGTGTGTGTGTGTGTGTGTGTGTGTGTGTGTGTGTGTGTGTGTGTGTGTGTATTTCTCACCATAAGAGAAGAATCCAGGCAGGTATAGTACTTTCCTCCCAAACATGGTGGTGCCCACTGTAGGGGGGAGGGGCTCATGGCCAACCTGACACAGAGAGTTGCAAACAACAATGAAATAACTGGTAACACTTCACAATAACCTAACTAAGGGTTAGCTAATGGTTTGTTGCGCATCTATAATACTATTATAAACATTGATACATCATTATTAAATTACTTGTATAACACTTACTAAACATTTGCTGATGACAATAATATATTAGGGCTGCACGATTATGAAATTAAAAGTAATACCTGTTATATTTCAAATTGAAAAACATGTGAAGTACTCAGTCACTTCTTTTGCAAATCACTTGTAATGATGAACTATTTTGTGCTAGAAATTATGAATGAAGGAAGCGAAGCACTCTTCAGATTTTTCTGTCTATTCGTCTACGAACGTTTCGGGCAGAGCCCTTCCTCAGCGTGTAATGGCGATTGCCGTGCTAGAAATTATGGCTATAACAAGCAGTGGCCTAGTATACAGCCCACATGATTGATCCCGGCCCCTGATCACAGTGAGGGACGATAATGTGGTCCCCAGAGAAAAAAA
Source organism: Engraulis encrasicolus (assembly GCF_034702125.1). Classification (NCBI taxonomy): domain Eukaryota; kingdom Metazoa; phylum Chordata; class Actinopteri; order Clupeiformes; family Engraulidae; genus Engraulis; species Engraulis encrasicolus. The sequence continues at coordinate 18,932,133 of NC_085866.1, read as the reverse complement.
GTTAGACCCCTGGTATAGATTGTGTTTCGCTTTGGTCAACATCAAACTTACAAACATATAGTACAAACTACAAACACACCAAGCTTTGGAATTGGGTCATTTTAATTTCATCAGATCATCTGACTATGTGCATGTACGTGGTCATGAACTTGCAAACTGGAAGGTCAAAGGGTCAGACTGACTTGATGTAGTTTTGGTTATTATATAGCCCACCAAAACTGAGCAGGCAGATCTATGCAGTAGTTATTGGTAGTGGCTGTGTGGGACTAGCACACGGGGACGCCAGAGGGAGACTTGTATCTTTTTTATCTGTCATAGGCACACGTGTGTGAGCAGTCCTTATCAGCTGTGTGTGAACTGAACTCCAAAACAACCTGACGTCACACATCACCAGAGGGCTAGCTGGCCTGCCGTTTAGAAATATCCGTGTTGGCTTTAGCTTAAGTGGAAATTAAATTGATTCAGTTCCTCTTATTGGATAACACACATCCAAATCATCTTGTTATAATCATCAGAGCTGATTCATAAGATATATTAGCCGACAGCCGACACTGATCCACACGACTAGGTTTAGAAGAGGTTTTATATTGTATTATGCAGTTCTAGATGGCAGCTCCAGACGAGAATTAACTCTTGGCCCTGTACTGGTTGGAATCACTATGAATGCCAGCATTGACACGAGACAGTAGACAAACAATGTAGCTGGCTGCAGGACGTAAGCAACCTTGTCAACTGTGTCTCCGTGAGTGAGTGTGTGACAATGAGCTTCATAAGACTGTGAGTGTGAGCCCAAATATCGCTGGTGAAATTACAGAAGCATTATAGTCCGCTGTTACCTGAATGAGCAGTTTGACGTAGAGCAGCGGGTGTGTGATGGCTGTGACTCCGGCTCCCAGCAAGATGACAGCGGTGTCGGTGTCCACTGTGCTCGGGCTGCTGCCATCGCGGGGGTAGGAGGGCTCTGGCCTGTCTCCCGGCTCGCCGGGGAAGTTCTCCGGAGTGGCCATCACCTCCACGAATTATAGATGTGGTTAAGTGCTATTTTATAACAACAAGTTACTGAGGAGACTTAAAAACTGAGAGAAACAAACGCCTGCGGTAGTAGTGCTGTTACTGAGCCGCTTGGATAGCAGAGTCGATGCTCCTTGGAAGTAGCATGACATTCTTGTCAAAATAATAGTACACTACTGAAGATGATTGCCTAGATGCCACACAGAGACACATGGTAACATAACATTCACAATACTATTAAACCGAAATGGAAACAGGCAGGCAAATCAATATTGCAACAATTATAAATAGCCTATATAGCCATATAAAAATATAGCGTGTCTTTTCTTTGTAGCCCACACATGGAAATTGTGAAGGGTAATTGTAAATGGCACTAAGATATATCTGCATTATGCACAATAGCAATAATGCAGGCCTACTTCACCAGATAAGTAGCCTAAGAGGAGATGGGATGCCACACACGCTGCTGAGATGCAGTAATCAATGGAATAGCTTTTATTTTGACAATCCCATTACCGGGTCCGGAAATGGTTTCTGCAATCAAAAACCGAACATCAGGGAAAAAAGGAAAACAAAAAAAAAGGAAAACATGACAGCGGGAGAGGGGGCGTGGTCCTTGTTTGCTGCATTGACTGTATGTACCAAACCCTAATGTAAGGGAAAGGTTGGTTATAATTATTCCTGGACAAATCTTTTAGGCGGTTAATGCACGTTTTTTTCTAACTTGTAGGCTAGTGCTCTCCTGCATCCCCATACAGGCAACTGTATCTCAAGTGGCCGGTGTGGCAGCTTTTGTGATATGCACCGGAATTCTCATCCGCCCTGTATCTGCTTGTAGACCGAGTAAAGTTAAGTACAGGGTACAGTTGGGGTAAATCAAATATACCTGTGTAACAACAAGACTCTGATCTAATTCCAAAGTGTAGGCATAACATAAATGACAGTCCCAAAACAATTGCTGACCATATCGAAGATTGTGTAGGCCTAATCTCTGTTTATGTTGACATTCGGTTCCTGCCATACATTTGTCCCACATCGCTTGCCATAGCCTCGTACAAGCAGATGTAGCCTACGTGCGGATGAGAATTCCGGTGCATATCACAAAAGCTGCCACACCGGACCTGCCAGTCGTAATTGCAAAATATTGCACATTTTTGCTTCATATTGGAATGGCATTGCTAGTCAATCAACTCAAGGTATATGTCAGCATTGGCTATAAAGAGCATTGATTGCAAATGGTAAGCAAAAAAAAATCAAGTAGGTATATTGAAAAGTCTCAGTCAGACACCCAGCCCCTTTGTAATCGGCTAGATATTTAGGCTAGGCCTAGGCCTACTTCTTGTTTTTCCATGGCTGGAACCAAGCCCGCCCGCAGGGGGGACAAACGGGTATGTTGTCCCGGGCCCAGGGAGATAGGGGGCCCATAATTTGGTCCCCATTGCATTGTATGTATTGGGTTGGGGCCCTTTCAGATGACGTTGTCCTGGGCCTAGCAAAAGCTGTCAGCGGCCGTGGCTGGAAGAGTTAAACCATCTGGCAGTCTGCATAACGTCCATCCCAAGTGTATTTCGTCTCAAATTAGGCCTGATCTCCAAACGTTGAATTAATAGCCTTATACTTTTAAAATATAGGCCTATATATATCAACTTAAGCCTATAGGCTACTGTGCAATTTAACAGCCTAAACAGAAAATGTAGCAATGGATACTGATATAAAACATTTTGCCTCAGTAATAATTCAATTTGATCATGGATATAATAGCATGCACATATTATTTGAATATGATTTAATGTCCTTGTGAGTCTCCGTTAGAGACTTCAGCAAACCACTAATCAGCACTTATCAGCACCAATCAGCGAAGTGGTTTTGCAGTTGTGCCTCTTACAGACCACATAGGGGCAGTATTGCACCATTCAGCAACTGAGCCTGAATGAGGTTCAGCGAGTCTACTGTAAAATTGCACCTCTCTCTCTCTCTCTCTCTCTCTCTCTCTCTCTCTCTCTCTCTCTCTCTCTCTCTCTCTCTCTCTCTCTCTCTCTCTCTCTCTCTCTCTCTCTCTCTCTCACACACACACACACACACACACACACACACACACACACACACACACACACACACACACACACACACACACACACACAGAGAGAGAGAGTTGTATTGTACTGTGAGGCAGAGGAAGTTGAAAGTGTCCTTGAGCTCCTAATCATGTGGTGGTGATGTGGTGATGGTGTTTGGTGGCTAAAGGCCAGTCTTTATGATGTCTGTAATTGCTCTCCTGACTGATCACTCTAATATTGAATGCAAATGATCTCCACAACTACGCACCTCTCATCTCATGGTTTGGTGATAATCGTCCTCTCCACTCCTCTCCCCCTCTCACCTTAATTATCGCTGCTGTCTAGTGCAAACATCCATCCTGTCACACTATCACACACTCCTTTCTCATTGACACTCACATCTCCTACAGTCATAGTGTATTCTACTCTCTCATTCCCTCCTCTCACACTCACACACGCGGCTTGCACACACTCAGACAAGCAGGTCAGTCGGATGTCCGTAATTCCTCTCCGGACCATATCATTGTAATTTTGAATGCAAATGATCCTCAAAATTAGGCTTCTGACGTCTGATGTCTGGTGGTTTGGTGATATGAGTCTTCCTCCTCTCAGACACATTAATTGTCTCTACTGTTTGATACAAATAGTTTCCTCCATTGTCACACCCCCCCCCTCTCACACACACACACACACACACACACACACACACACACACACACACACACACACACACACACACACACACACACACACACACACACACACACACACACACAGATGCTCCTCTCACACTTCTACGCTCCTCACACTCATACACACCGCCCCCTTTTACATACCTCTGGTGTCTCACAGACACTAGTAGCCTACCTCTGGTGTCAGATGCATGTTCATAGTCGCATACTGTACACGTTCTCCTCCCACACACTCATCTCTTACACATACACGCACACACTCGTATATCCTGTCCTCTCCCACACACACACAATCACGCAAACTCTTTTCACAAACTCGTACTCCCACACACTCCTGTCCTGTCCCCTGCCCTCCCGTGCCCTGTAATCTCTGGTGTGGGCTGCAAGTCTTTTATTTCTCTTCTGAATCTTCTCGGCTGTCGTCAGGGGACACGATTGAAAATGTTCCTGACACACACTCTACGTGCTTTCACACTGCACTTTCTCGCATGACACATTCACACACTAACCAATACAATATTAATCTAGTGTCGTTGGATGTGAGTCTTCCTCTTGAATCGCAGATCAACTATCATCAGCGCGGCATTTGTTAATTGTGTGTGTCTGTGTGCGTGGGTGCGTGCATGTGCGTTGTGCATGTGTGCTACCATAGTATGTCATGGTTACTCATAAGTATTCGGAACCAACCATTGTATACTATGGCTTATCCATGATTTTTTTGTGTTTTACCATCGTTTTACTATGAAAACTAACCATGGTATAACCAAAGAGGGTGGAGTAATAAAGAGGCTTCGAAACCCGCCCACCCAATACAAAAGTGTGTGCTCAAGTTGGGTCTCTTAAGGGGGCGTTGTCCCCTCCTTCTTTATTTTTGAGGTGTTTGCATGAGAAGTGTGCTACCGCCATCTACAGCGCTAAGGGGACTCCATTTATTCTCAACCTCAGGACTCCGAAGGTCTCCTAACCGAAGGTCTCCTAAAGGGGCGTTCACCCGACAGAAAGTGGATACCAGAAATTAACTAGAATGACTTATCTCTGTCTAGAGTATCTCTGGTATAACCATCCTAACAAACCATACTCAAAAATATGTGAAAACCACGAATAACCATGGTTGATTGTGGGAGTCATGGTTACAAAAAAAAACATATGAAAATCATGAATATCTACTTGTGGACAGCCGTGGCATAATGGTTAGAGAGCTTGACTGAAGATCACAGAGTTGCAGGTTTGAATCCCACTCTTACCTCTCCTGTGAACCAGCCTAGGCTGGAGTGCCCTTGAGCAAGGCACCTAACCCCACATTGCTCCAAGGACTGTAATCAATATGCACGTTGGATAAAAAAGCGTCATCTAAGTGCAATTTAATGAATAACTATAAACTGTGGTAAAACCACGGTTAGTTTTCAGAGGAAAACCACGGTTAATTTCCGTATGGGGTATAGTTAAACCATAGGCAAACAATGATTGAACCATAAAAAAAGCCAAACCATGCTTAAAAAAACGTGAAAATCATGATTTGCCATGGTCGATTTTCGTAAGGGGGTTGACAATGATAACTGCTTTTAAGAAGTGTGAGACAGATAAAAGTTTCAATACAGTAGTACATCTCTCTCTCTCTCTCTCTCTCTCTCTCTCTCTCTCTCTCTCTCTCTCTCTCTCTCTCTCTCACACACACACACACACACACACACACACACACACACACACACACACACACACACACACACACACACACACACACACACACAAAGATACATAATTGTATGTAAACACCTCAGAGCCAGTTTTCTCTCATTAAGGAGGAAAAATGTCAGCAGATCAGCACACATGCACCCACACACATATAGGATGGCATACGCACACATGCACACACACACACACACACACACACACACACACACACACACACACACACACACACACACACACACACACACACACACACACACACACGCGCGCGCACACACACACACACACACACACACACACACACACACACACACACACACACACGTTTCAATGAAATAGAAACAGCAATGACCAGCATGCAGTGATCTCTATACGAGAGGTCATTATGTTATATTGTGTGTGTGTGTGTGTGTGTATGTGTGTGTGTGTCTGTGTGTCTGTGTGTGTGTGTGTGTGTGTGTGTGTGTGTGTGTGTGTGTGTGTGTGTGTGTGTGTGTGTGTGTGTGTGTGTGTGTGTGTGTGTGTGTGTGGATGTGGACGTGTGGAGTGAAGGCCGAATGCCTCCCACAGACTCAAGTCCTCTCTACACCTACAGGCTCTGATTGCGGACATCAGAGCCATTGTGAGTGTGTGTGTGTGTGTGTTTGTGTGTGTGTGTGTGTGTGTGTGTGTGTGTGTGTGTGTGTGTGTGTGTGTGTGTGTGTGTCTGTGTGTGTGTGTCTGTGTGTGTGTGTGTGTGTGTTTGTACGCCTCAATCTTTCGAGGCATTGTGTGTGTCATCGCTCCAATCTGGAGTCGTATTCAGCTGGATAGACGGGCTGATTAAGACACATAGGCCAACCAGAGGGAGAAGGCATGACTCACATCAACACACACACACACACACACACACGCACACACACACACACACACACACACACACACACACACACACACACACACACACACACACACACGCCAAGGCAGACACACATACACAGAGACGGACAGACACACAGACACACCAAAGCAGACAGACAGTCACACACACACACACACACACACACACACACACACACACACACACACACACACACACACACACACACACACACACACACACACACACACAAACATAAAGACTGCTAGAAGTCACAGTGAAGTCTATTGGAATTGGTCACACACACACACACACACACACACACACACACACACACACACACACACACACACACACACACACACACACACAGACATAAACATAAAGACTGCTAGAAGCCACAGTGAAGTCTATTGGAATTAGTCACACACACACACACACACACACACACACACACACACACACACACACACACACACACACACACACACACACACACACACACACCATAATCCGACTAACTCTGCTTTAGGTCTTCGCTAACTGTATGTGTAACGGATGCCAACTAGCAAAGTTTGGCAGGCCTCATACAGATAGTGCTGAGCTATTTGGCCTAGACCTTTAGCGCAGTGGTATCGTACCTGTGTCTCCCATGCCGATCTGGAGAGTTGACTGGAAAGTCATGACTAGGTGGCGAGTCCTGAGTAGCAGACTGAAGATGACCTTGGAGTAGTAGGATGACCTTGGTCACTTATACAAGGAGTAAAGGTCAATAGAAAAGCATCGATTCTGGTGCCTCCACACAAAACAGGTCAGTCAGATTGCCATCTTAAAGTCAAATAGTGAAATAAATTCAAGGTCTTTTATAGACCATTAGCACCCAAGATATGGTCAAAGCCCGTCCACCCTTTCAAAAGTTATTTCACAAATCAAAACCTGTGATAGCCACGTGTCGTGTTCAGTAGAAGCTACTGACTTTGTGCCAAGTTTTCTTCTTTGCAAGGTGTGGGCAACCTCCATTAATCCCCTACACATTAGCAGCATGAAAGCCTCATGGACGTTGCATGACGTGGACATGAAAGGGGAGAAAAGAAATGGCTCCTGCTGTATGGAGCCCGGAATGTTCCAATAAAATGCGAATGAAAAGGAGGAGACAGACACATGAAGATGAATGGTTTATAAATAGCCATCAGAAATACAAATATAAAAATGTGAGACACAAATACGGACGGACAGCTTCCGATACCTTCAGAAGGTGGGGGCAGAATAAAGCCAAGCCTGGTATTCATGGCTGCATGGCTGACACACAGCTCAGGGCCTTAAAACATAAAGCCCTGACTCACAGATACAGTTCCTGCTGTATTCTCCAGTTCCTTGTTGCTTCGACGTCAACATTGAGATTTTATTCAATACGTATCTCACAAAAGCACAATTAAAAAGGTCATTATGACATTTGCAAGCAGGATGTTAAAGGTGGAAGCAAAGTCTTCAGTGGGGAAACTTTATTGTATGACAGTGGGAAAACTTCATTATTTTCTCCACAAAAGTGAGTCGACACCAAGCCAAAAGATCACAAGCATCAGGAAAGGATGGGAGAATTGAGTTACGCCCACAATATATGACTATACCACCACAAGCCATTTGCACACCACAAGTCTCATGAATTTGCCTTGATTGTGCACTAACCTTTGGTATACTAAACAGCACTCTTTCTTATATAAAAGTATTGAATCAGAACCAGCAAATTCAAGCAATGGCACACTTGTTGGTGCCCTTGTGCTCTAAATTAACACCTGCCAACCGGTCAAATGCTGGTGAAAATTCAGTTTGGCTGGTAGAAAACAAAACTTACTTACCACTTTGACCCATTAGTTAGTGTGTGTTTGGCTGGTAAGATATAACATCTATTAGCCATTTTGGCTGGTGATGAAAAAATGCAATTTAGAGCCCTGCAGGGATTGTGTTTTAACCATTATTAGTGGTATTAGAGTCCAAATGTTCACAGAATATTTCAGATGGTGATGCAAGCACCATATCTGATACAGATGATGTTGAGAGTGTACTATTGAAGGAAAGTATGTTGTCCAGCTTCAAATCCAAGATGACTGCCAGTTTTCAACATGGCCACCACATTCAATGTAAAAGAAACGTTTTTCAAGGTAGAGTTTCATAGAATAGACATGTGTTGATTGGTAAGAACATGTAAGTCCCCTCTGAGGGTTAAGAGCTCAACTGGACTTGAAAGTTCATAACATACTGTGTGTATAATGTACCACCACTCTTTCTCTCTGTCATTTTCAGCCCTGCGATGAGCATGAGATAAGATGAGGTGAGAAAATTTCCTTCTTGATTACTTCCAAGATGGCAGGGCCACTAGTAGTTTATTTCACTGGAAATTGTAGTCATGATAAGCATGATGATTGAGCTCATCTTCATGGAATCATCTTCATTCTGACATGTGCCACGTTGGCCTGATAAGTGCTGAGAGCATCCTGACATGTGCCATGTGACATAATGACTAAAGGGTGATTCTGGACCTGATCTGAGAATCATTTGAGTTTCAGTTTATAATTATTTTGTTAAATTAGGACCGTGTGCAAGAGCATTCACATTTTGCTTAACAAGGGGAAATGCATTGCACCGTTATAGCAAAATCATTATGGTGAGAATGATGATTTAGCTCATTGTCATAGAATAATCTACTTTTGACATGAGCATTCTGACATGTATGTCTGACTATATGGTAAGTCTGTGCCCAATCAAATCAGGTCTTAAGTTTGAGTTCAGTTAACTCACTTACTAGACTTAAACTGAATTTTGAGTAACGATGCACCACATTAATATCCGCCATTGTGAGAGCATTGTGACATGTGCCATTTTATAGGCTACTAATTTGGTGATCTTCCTGAGAGCATTGTGACATGTGCCATTTTATACTAACATGGTGATCTTCCTGAGAGCATTCTGGCATGTGCTGTTATGTAGGCTAATTTCACAAAATCGTGACTCAAATCAGGGAGTCATCTTCATTCTGATGTGTGTATGTGCCATTTTAGTCTGATAGGGTGCCTTTAATCTCATTCTCTTGTCAGAGAGCATTGTGACATGTGCCTGACTGAAATGTGGTGCCATTGGAGTCTGAAGATGGACTCTTGGCTTTCTTGTCTTCTGTGGGAACTACACAGTAAAAAATACAGTGCTAATTCAACACTTAGAGCGTACCCTTGGACTAAATCCACTCCAGAAGATTTCTAGTGTTGCAGCATTTTTTTTACTGTGTTTTTCAGATCTTCGTCAGACTACTGCCCCTACTTGTTGGATGGATTGTTAAAAAATAAGATATTGAGATAAACTTTCTTGGGTTTACTGTAGACTCAGTCATGCTGAATAATTCTGTTAGGCAACAAGAGTAACAAGTTTTAATCATTACATTTCAAGTCAATCATTGGGCAGTCTGGGTAAGCAGTTTGGGTGTCACTCAGACTTGTATCCCAAAAGTTGCCGGTTCGAC
>NC_085866.1:18909814-18914814 GCF_034702125.1 Engraulis encrasicolus | reverse complement strand
TCAGGGAAGCTGACAAGGAGGGACAAAGGGGTCAGTTGTCTCAGGCCCAGGGAGACAGGGGGTGGGGTAGGGATAGCCTGATTATCATCGACTTTCAAATCTCTTCGAGACTTGGTCTGACCAAGAGCATAACAATTAACATTTCCCAAACAGCATTTCCCAAATGGCCTCCCTTGGTTTGCTAATGATTCTTTGCTTCCCAACAAAGTGGGAGGAGTTCCCGATTTTACGGGAGCTCAGAAAGTACTTGCATTGCTCTTCACCTGACTGGTAGCAACGCTGAAGCTGTTGCGTCACTAGGAGGGCACGGCCTGGCTAGGATAGGGACAGAATTGGGTGTTCATTTCATTGTATTTGCAGTAAAAAAAATACAGTGTTTAATTCAACACTTAGATAGTTGATTTAACACCTTCTACAGTGTCTTTGGTCCCAGAGTACTACGTATATGCTGATGCAACAGTGCATTTGTTATTATTGTGTTGAGAGGGGGGGTCTTTCCAGATGACTTTGCCTTGGGCCCAGCCAGAGCTGTGAGCCGGCCTGTGTGAACTCCTCTTCATCACTACAGCGTGACCTGTTCCTCTGCCCACTGAGACACCGTGACCTATTCTTCAGCATCTTCACCACCAAACTCAACTCCTCCTCTGCCCACCCACTCCACCACGCTGTGCCTCCCGGTCAGCCGGTTCACCTGCGGGCCTTGACAAGGCTTCTAAGCCTTCTATCTTGTGTGTGTGTCTGTGTGTGTGAACCTGTGTGTGTGTGTGTGTGTGTGTGTGTGTGTGTGTGTGTGTGTGTGTGTGTGTGTGTGTGTGTGTGTGTGTGTGTGTGTGTGTGTGTGTGTGTGTGTGTGTGTGTGTGTGTGTGTGTTTGTCCATGTGTATGTGTGTGTGTGTTTGTGTGTGTGTGTGTGTGTGTGTGTGTGTGTATGTAGTACTTGTGTGTGTGCGTATATTTATTTTATGTGTGTTATTAGTAGTATGCACATTTGGAGATGGTGATGCTTTGTTTGTCCTTGAATAATGAGTATGAATATTGATCCTTTAAGATCTGTCCTATCCCATTAAAGACCTTTTCCAGAATGTGTGTGTGTGTGTGTGTGTGTGTGTGTGTGTGTGTGTGTGTGTGTGTGTGTGTGTGTGTGTGTGTGTGTGTGTGTGTGTGTGTGTGTGTGTGTGTGTGTGTGTGAACCTGTGTGTGTGTGTGTGTGTGTGTGTGTGTGTGTGTGTGTGTGTGTGTGTGTGTGTGTGTGTGTGTGTGTGTGTGTGTGTGTGTGTGTGTATGTGTGTGTGTGCGTGTGTATATGTGTATGTGTGCGTGTGCATGTGTGTGTGTATGTGTGCGTGTGCATGTGTGCGTGTGTTTATATGTGTATGTGTATGTGTGCGTGTGCATGTGTGTGTGTGTGTGTGTTGATGGGGTGTTATGGTATATACAGTATACTAGGCCTTTATTGCTCAACCAGCTCTCAGAGTTTGCTTTCAAAGGTGAGGCCCAAAGATGTCATGAAAGTTGTGTATGCTGAAATGACAGTAATCCTAGTGTAACCATGAAATCCATGATTACATTTAACCATGATTACATTTATATCGTATAAATCTTTTATATCTCGTGATTTTTTTTCTGATTAAACAAGAGTTTTTAGGCTATCAGGAATTCCTGGTTTCCCAACTTGAAAAAGCATGTATAAAACAGTCACCATCAAAAAAGAAACCTCTGCCACATACAAAGCGCTCCCAAAGTTAGCGAACTAGAGTGAACTAGCCTCGGGTAGCCTCCAGCCTCCCGAGTGGAGCAGATTTACATGTAAGTGTTTTGCGGAAACCAAGCGTGCAATAGGGACAGGAAGAGTCCTCAGATGCTCCCTCCTCATCTGCTCTTCCAGTCTGGAACCCATGGCTGGATCAACCATCAGGCAGGCAGGGCATTTGCCCGGTAGATTGTTGATGATTTCGGCCTGACCCTGTCGTCCAAGGTATCGGTCCTCAAGTTTCTACAGCGGACGAATCTGAAACAGTCAGATATAAAGCATTGGGGGTGTTACGGTCAAAAAAGCTCATACAAAATGACTAAAAATGTCTCATTTTTTCTCCTAATGGCATGATTAACTGACCCTAGCTGAAAATGCCCAGGCCATTTTTAACTCCCAGACCAGCCCTGCTGGAGCCACGTCGGATTCAAAACAGCCGCCGGTGACTACAGTAAGTTAAATAGCACACTCTCCCTCCACCCCAAAAAACATCTGATCGGAAACACGAGGCAGCCAGCTGTGACGAAGCTTTAAAAGACACTGTAATGTTAGAACCCCCGCCCCATTAAAAAACACACACAAACATCACACATCAGTTTCAATCTCAGCCACCAGTGACAGCTTTATAACACACTGTAATGTTACACACAACACCCCCCGATTCCCACCCTCACAGATGCACACAAACAACACCCCCATTCCCACCCCCACACACACAAACAAAAACAAACAGCCACCAGTGACAAAGCTTTTTGACAGAGTCTAATAACATTTATAACACTGATAAAGCTTTATTGTTAGCCCCCCCCCCCTCAAGAAAAGAAAACATGGGGGGGAAAACGTATAGCACATTATAATGCCCCACTGCACTGATCTGCCCCACCACCAACACCACTAAAAGATCTGGTCAAAACAGTCGCTAGTGACGAAGCATTATGGGGCAGTTTAGTGTTAGTTGAAACCTCCAACCAACCAAAACCAGCTGATGCAAATGCCATTAGTGACACAGCTAGCATGGGTTGGCTTACACTAGAGTGGCGTCTCTTTCAGACCAGTTGTCCCTCACATTCAGTGATGGGCAAAATGGATTCATTAGTTACGACCTGGATTTACTTGTCCAATTCAGCCAGATGAGTGACTGTTCGAAGAACACAGGAGGAAGAAGAGAACTCGCACACCAAGGGTTGCCGATGCAGGAAAGGTGTTTTAATCCATCAACTTAAACAAAAAATAAAATAAAGTGCTGTGGTAGCACTTTCCATCAACTTAAACAAAAAATAAAACAAAGTGCTGTGGTAGCACTTTAATTCATTTTTTATTGAAGCTGATGGATTAAAACACCTTTCCTGCATCGGCAACCCTTGGTGTGCGAGTTCTCTTCTTCCTCCTGTGTTCTACAATACCCAGAACCCACGCACCCACAAGGCCTGGAGTAATTGGCGCGACACCCTTCCTGACCTAACTGACTGTTTGAAGAATCACCTGGTTGAGTTGAACAGGTACAACAAGGCAATTTGGAACATGTGGCTCTACTGTAGATTGTAAAATAATGAATCCATTTTGCCCATCACTGCTTACATTTTTTTCTCAAGAACCACCTGTCAAGTGGTTCAGGCTCAATCTGATTGTAGCTCAATTTTGCTACAAGTTTTAGGTACTGCAAATTCACATGCAGGCCACTTGTTTTATATATATAATTTCCAGTCCTGTCTCATTGTTAGTGGAAGAACACGATAAGTTTAGACTGATAATGTTACAGATATAGCTTGATAGCTTGTCCCGTAAATCCTGACTACTATGTAGAAATCCCCTTGGGGACCACATGAGGTCTTACAGACCACCAGTGGATGGCAAACCACACTTTTAGAATCATTGGATTAGAGCATTAAAAAGCATTAGGAAAACTGTGAAAAAAAAAAAAAAAACATCTGGCCGCCCCACCATTCTAAAAACATCTGATCGAGAACCATCTGAACAGCCACCAAATCCTCACTGAGAGCATCTAGCTCAGTTTAAAGGAACAGTCCATCACGTTTCCATACCGAACTACGTATGTCCTTCTGAGATGAGTCATGCATACCTCTCTGGTCTATGAGTGTGTGTCTGCAATGGCGTTTGGCTTTATTTTGCTAGCAATTGGATAGCTCATCATAACATGAAGCCACAACCGGAGCTGGAGATCTTCCCCATTTTCCATATTTTACTTGTGTGACTATGTACATGATCCATCCAAGTGTAGTTTTACGAAACGAAATGTGGTCATTTTCTTGCTGACAAAAAAACATGTGCTATGAATCACACAGCTGGAGCACTTTGACATCACATTGATAAGTTGATGTGCCCATTTTTGTCTCCATACAGGTGCAATGTGCAACTGACTTGAGCCTGACATGTAGCTCACCTGGCTCCCGTGCTAGAGTTTGTTGATGGGTCCAGAGGTCGCGGATTCGAGACTCGGTCTGCAGACTGTCTGTCTGGGGCAGGCTCATTATATTAGCACAGTTCGACAAAAGAGCATTAGCAAAGCTCACTCTCACTGCAACACCTCATAAGCATATAACTAGACCAGTGGTTCTCAACCTTTATTGAACAAACCTCATCATAAACCTGCCACGCCCCCTTAACATTATCATGAGCCTGCCAACACAGTATTGAAAAATGAAAAAGACTATTGGCCTCGATTTGCAACTGAGTCTCAACCCCAGCTGAGACCCGCCCCCAGTTGTTTCCTTCTCAATGCCCCCCACGGGCTCCCTAACACCAACTGGTGGCTGTAGAGCCCCCGTTGAGAAACACTACTAGACAGCACTAGAAGGATGACTTTTAGCTCGTCTGGCTAACATACCAGACTTTGTGGAGGGGTTGCGGGTTCTGGGTCTGCAGACCGCACAGGACGGCCTGTGAAACAACTTCGGCCCATGTATTGTCAGTAAAGTTTCCTCTTATCGTAGCACCTGATGAGTATACACTAGAGCAGGGATGTCAAACTCAGGCCTGGGGGCCAAATTTGGCCCGCGGATTAATTTTATTTGGAGATCATTTCAAGTGTGTATTACAGTTGCCCCCCCTACACATTTAAGTATTTTAATATGACTTGAATATGAAATTGTGGGCGTCACATGCTCATACAAGTGCATCAGTGATGTCTTCCACTCACTTACAACAACAGACTGTGTAGGCACATTCAAACTACAATATCTGCTGGGATTGAGTGTTTAAGATGTAAGCATTTGAATATTGTAAGCATGTG
>NC_085866.1:18884814-18889814 GCF_034702125.1 Engraulis encrasicolus | reverse complement strand
CTGAGTTCCTAAGACCGTGTGATAAAATTGGATTCAACCTGGAAAAAAATAAGAAATAAACAGCAACGGAAAGATCCACAGCTCTTAAGCCGCCATTGTGTCGTTACAAAAGATGTCTACTCTACGTACTACTACTCACAGGGCCTACAGAGTGTGGCTTCACTCAGAGGCCACCGGGTTGGACCCGCCCTTTGAGGAAACACATGCTTCTGATTGGTGGAGAGTAGAAACCGTGAGGTACTGTGGGTTATTTGATTGGTCTACAGAGATGATGCGTTTCCTGTATACAATTTGACTGGTTACAAACATGGTGAGGTACTGAACACGAACAATTGTTTGAGAACGGTTGAGTGAAGACATTTTCAACACACACAACATGGTTTAAGGGGGAAAGACACTGAACACATGCGATTGGAAAAGACAGTGAGGTACTCGGCGTGTTTGATTGGTTCAGAGAAAGAGAGAGATACAGCTGAGGAAGAGGTGTTTGGTTATTCCGTGTAAACCTTGAAACCGCCATTATTGACTACCTTTGCCTGTGTGTGTGTATTCATGTTCACTGTCTGTGTGTGTTCGCAACTACACTGTGGATACTGTCCATAACGTTCTCCTACAATGTGTGTGTGTATGTGTGTGGGTGTGTGTGTGTGTGTGTGTGTGTGTGTGTGTGTGTGTGTGTGTGTGTGTGTGTGTGTGTGTGTGTGTGTTTGTCTACACTGGTCCCTGTAAGAGGTTGTAGAGGTGTGGATATCCTTAGGAGTGGTTCATTACAAACAGAAGACCACACTATAAACAAAACTGACTGAGGTAGACGAGGCAGCTCCACACACACACACTCTTCACCCTTCACACTCCTATGCCTCCTCCTATGGAGGATGGCATACCTCTGCACACCTGCCTCTCCCCCCCACCATCCTAGGCCTGCTACAGTAGAGCTATCTACCGGGGACATCCCGTAAGGATGTGGCCCAGCACAGGGAACCCTCGTCTGGGGTGAGCCTATAGTGTTTCAGGGCACCAGAGGCTGGTGATTGCAGTGTGTGAGTTGGAAAGATGCAGGTAACTCTAACTGGCAAAGGGTGTGTGTGTGTGTGTGTGTGTGTGTGTGTGTGTGTGTGTGTGTGTGTGTGTGTGTGTGTGTGTGTGTGTGTGTGTGTGTGTGTGTGTGTGTGTGTGTGTGTGTGTGTGTGTGTGTGTGTGTGTTTGTGTGTGTGTCTGTAATAACAATTAACATTGCTTGTTTTTCTCTCTTTCTCTTTTTCTCAAAGTGTCCCAGACCTCAGAGGGACAGTAGGAGCTGACCTGTAAGAACCAGTGACATCACAAGAGCCTCGCGAGGAAAACCTTGTAGAACATTGATCCCATTCCACATTGTTCTCTACCATGGCAACAGAAATGTTTAGAAAACATCACCAGAGCAACACATATTACTGGAAGTCAGAACCACATAATGATAATTCTTGTGACAACCCCCTCCACCCCAACCCCTCCCCTCCCCTCCCCTCCCCTCCCATCCCCTCCCTCCCTCTTCCCTATACAGCTTGTATTCCAAAGATTCCACACCATGCTACACAGATTTTACAGATTCTGTACAAAAACCTCGCAATGGCCCCGCGGGACCCAAACGTCCCCCCCAGGAGCCCTTACGAGCTCCTCTGCCCCAGACGGGGCCCCTGATCCTGGGGCCTCTACAGGACCAGTCCTGGGGCCGATACATCCACACAAACCTGAATGGAACAGGAGACACTCTCTCCTCTTCCTCTCCTATCCCCTGCCATCTCCTCCCCCCTCCTCCTCCTCCACCTCCTCCTCCTCCACTTCTCTCTTCCCCTCCTGTCCCTACACAATCACACTGATATGGCAGACACAGACACACACTCTCATTCCTCGCACAATTCACTCAGTTATATACAAGCGACAGAAGGGTCGGGCGTATCTGGAATAACAAGTCATACTGTCTGTTTCCGAGCATTCAACATGACTACAAATTTGTTGAATCAGCTTCAGAACTTTAGCTTTTTTTCATCTGGAATAAAAACATTTCGGTTTGCAAACATATCGCTAATATTGGTGTGAGGGTGCAAAAACAAAAAACGTTTTTAAAGCGATTTTAAGGACAATTTGTGTGTTTGGCTTCGTTTGGGTTCAGCAGGAGCACCTGACAGTGGTGCTGCGGCTGCCGCCGCCAGATCAGAAGACTGGAGCGCTACTATAACACTCGCAGTACAGGGGCCAGACCATATGGGGGCGCTAATTGGAGATTCTGCTCATCATCAAATTCCCTTTAGCCGGCCGGCCGCCCGTCTGTCCAGACAGCCTAAGGCACTTGTGTGTTCGACCAGAGACGGGAGGGTCATGTGACACACAGCACATTCACATTACGGCTCATTCAGTCCTTTTCACAGTTTCTGATTCTTCATCATCTGTTCTGCTTATCATCATCGTCGTCGTCATCATCGATATCATCATCACCACCACCATCCTCTTCCTCCTTTACCATTGTCCAGGCAGCGAATCACACAGACTTCAAACACTGATGGCAACTGTAGCTGAGTGGAGTGAATTTATGTATTGTATATGTAATATCTTGATGGTAAACTGATGGAGAGGAGGTAGGTAGTGGTGGAACTGTATACTTAACGACTGTGTCGTGTGTGTGTGTGTGTGTGTGTGTGTGTGTGTGTGTGTGTGTGTGTGTGTGTGTGTGTGTGTGTGTGTGTGTGTGTGTGTGTGTGTTTGTTGTGTGTGTGTGTGTTTTATGTCAGTCAGCAGAGGGTGAGGAAGGTGCAGTACTATACACGTGGAACATTCCATGACACTGACAAGGGCCTAACATTAGTGTGTGTGTGTGTGTGTGTGTGCGTGTGTGTGTGCGTGTGTGTGTGTGTGCACGAGGTCCACAGGAGTGTGTATGATTGCGCTGGCTGTCCAATGGCATTGGTTGGTTGGGTCATTTCCTGGTGCTTCACAGTTCTCCTGACACTCTTCATTCCCTTGTGGCACCTGCAACACAAAACACACAAGACAACAAGGGGTTAACACAAGCTGCCAGCTGATTGGATGTGAGAAAAGGGTCAATCCGGCCAGAAGGCACGGTGACACGGCAGATTCTAGCAGTGATGTCAACACCCAGTGCGCCCACCCCCACCACACACGCTACATAAGCCCCTGGCCAATCCTAGCCCGGATTAAACAAGAGTGACATATGTAGGATAGAGAGGGGAAGAGATAGGGGATGAGAGGGAGAGAGGGATACAGAGATAAACATTGAGGAGGGGAGAAAGAGAGGGAGAATGATAGAAGAATGATAGAAGAATGGAAGGACAGAGAGATACAGGAACAAAGTGATGTGGGGAGGAAGAGAAGGGTAGAGTGCTAAAGACAGAGAGGGAGAAGGATGGATGGATGGATGGATGGATGGATGGATGGATGGATGGATGGATGGATGGATGGATGGATGGATGGATGGATGAATATGTAGAGAGAGATGAAAAGAGAGCAAGAAAGAGATGGAGGGAGTAGAAAACAGGAATAAATAGATGGAGCAAGGGAGACCGGCAAAGGGAGAAATGAGATGAGAGATGAGGAAAAGATACAGATTCATACATCTGGCTACATAATAGAGAGAGAGAGAGATGGAGAGAGAGAGAGAGAGAGAGAGAGAGAGAGAGAGAGAGAGAGAGAGAGAGAGAGAGAGAGAGAGAGAGAGAGATGAAGGGAGGGAGAGAGAGGATGAGTGTGGATACATCTGGCTACATAATAGAGAGAGAGAGAGATGGAGAGAGAGAGAGAGAGAGAGAGAGAGAGAGAGAGAGAGAGAGAGAGAGAGAGAGGGAGGGAGGGAGAGAGAGAGAGATGAAGGGAGGTAGAGAGAGGATGAGTGTGGATGTGGGAGTTTGCTGACGCACACTACACTGGCATGAACAGGGTTATAAATAGTGTATGTTGTGAATCCACAAAGCCTGTGCGTGTGAATGAGTGTCATGAGAGTGTTGCCTCAGAGTATGGATGTGTGTGTGTGTGTGTGTGTGTGTGTGTGTGTGTGTGTGTGTGTGTGTGTGTGTGTGTGTGTGTGTGTGTGTGTGTGTGTGTGTGAGTGTGTTTGTGTGTCGTTGCATAACGCTTTAGCTCTGGTCCCTGAGCACACAAGTGGGTCATTGCTTGCTAAACAAAGCCAGCGCTAATGGACGGACTGGGGCTGATGAGAATGTGTGTGTGTGTGTGTGTGTGTGTGTGTGTGTGTGTGTGTGTGTGTGTGTGTGTGTGTGTGTGTGTGTGTGTGTGTGTGTGTGTGTGTGTGTTTGGCAGGGTAATGCAGAGGTTGAAGGTGTGTTAGCGGACATCTTGAAAAGACACATTTGCACTTGGGCACTTAGATGGCTTTCACTAACAGTAATGGCCATCCACAGCTCTATAAGACACGCACGCACGCACGCGCACACACACACGCACACGCGCGCGCACACGCGCACACAGTCATTTGTTTATTCAGTAACATCTGTCCATTCATGACATAGAACATATGAAGTAAAGTAGAAGTCATGCCCTCTGGCATCAGATGTTCCCACCACTAAAGACAGGGCAATGGGTTTACCAGGAAACAGTCTTCATATTTTAGCAACATTACATACACTATCCTTTTCTATCCAAACTATAGCCTGATAAACCAGACTAAATGTGGATGTCTAATTTAGTCTGGCCTCGATGCATAATACATCCGAAGATTGTTGATGAGAACAACCTTCCCTCAAAACCCTGGCCGCTTTGATTCAAAACACATCTTTGCGTTGTAATTGGTTTGCCAGATTCATGGCATTCTGGCTTCATTGAATCATTATGCGAGGCCAGACCCACCCGTAGACAAAACATTTTGCCGTCCAGCGGGTGGCGCTGGTTCACCAGGCTATCCAAACTATCCAATTCTGAGAAATCACAGCATTGTATCTTATATGTATTGTTTATTATATATAATGCTTAAAAATAGAGTTTGAGAGGGGTGT
>NC_085866.1:18877314-18879814 GCF_034702125.1 Engraulis encrasicolus | reverse complement strand
TTAAACCTCCTCGAGCTTCCACTATTCTCCTTTTCACTTAGGCTGCCTTATCCCGGCGTTCGTTGTCTGTCTGTTCTTTTTTTGTATTGTTTGCTATATTTGTTGTTTTAAACCATATGAGTAGGTAGTTCGCAAGCAAATCATGAAGGTCGGATTTGTGAATTTATTTAAAATCAGTCACCGCGGGAGCGCGCGCCAGCAGGGGGAAAGTTGGCCAGTCTAAACAGAGGCACGGCTACTGTTGTTTTGAAAAGAATCAATGGATGGGCGATCGCTAAGGAGTTTTAAACTGTTGAGATTTGAAACTTGTTCTCGTCGAGAGCAACGCTAAAAGACCCAAGGAAGTCGACAGCATTTCCATGCGTCTGCAGCGTCTTCCTAAGTTCCAAAAACTCTTTTCAGGGTCATGCTTATCGAGCCTCGACTCCCCCGACAAACAAAACAGCATTAGTGTTCTTAATGTTTGTATGTGCATGTCCTTTCTATGGTCCAGTCGGCATACCCATGCCTATTTTTCCTGGGACTTTTGCAGGACATACGAAGTGTGCTCTCGAACTCTATTTAAGCCTATTCCACGCATGCCGCCGGAGTCATTATCTTTCTCTGCTCGCATTACCAATTGAAAACAAAAACCGCTAACTTGCATAGTCTAACATCAGCAATATTTTATCTGACTCGTGGTCATCGGGAAGAAGCCATTATCAGGGAGACTTTTCAACTTCATGTAGACTTGGGATGTCTGGTCTTCCCACTGCCGGCAATCTGCAGGCTTTAAGTCACGCGGTCGGTCAGGTGAAGAAGAGCATTGTAGCTTCCTCTGTGATCAAACTCAAAATCAAATAATATGCAGCAGCTTCTAATGCACGAGAGAGAGAGAGAGAGAGAGAGAGAGAGAGAGAGAGAAGAGAGAGAGAGAGAGAGAGAGAGAGAGAGAGAGAGAGAGAGAGAGAGAGAGAGAGAGAGCGCAGCCTGCACCTGGAAGTGTGTGTGTGTGTGTGTGATGCTCTTTTGCTCTATGATGTTGAAATGACTGATTTGGGTTTTGGTGGCAAATGACCAAGTAACAAGGTGAATATTTGCTGCAATAGGCTATATTAGTAATACTTGGTGAAATAACAATAGCCATTGTAGGTTATTTATTTTAGACCACAATATTGACTAAAATGACTAAAATTTGAAATATTGACAAAAATGACTAAAATGACTAAAATTTGACTATGACTAAAATTGATTTTCGTCATTTTGACTAAGACTAAGACTAAATTGGGAAGGCAATGACTAAAATATGACTAAGACTAAAATTGATTTTCGTCAATGTGACTAAGACTAAGACTAAATTAAAAAAAGCTGACGAAATTAACACTGTGCCACACCTAGTGATTCTTCAGATTCTCACTGAAATCAACCCAGGATGTCATCAGCAGACCTATTGCAGTGTGTTTGATAAAAGTGCAACTGCATGGCGCTATGCTAGTATGGGCTGTGTTCCATTTTTGAGGCCATCAATGTCCACTAGAACGGACATTAATAAGTACAATCAACAAATACATGCCAAGCCTGCATATTTTGTTGTCACTGATTTCCATTCTAGACTGCTAGTACAGGCTAAGTTTCCATTTTATACTTGTGTTTTAAGGAGTGCTACTTCTTTCCTTTTCCTTCTCTGGCCTGAGGTGCAAAGAGCCAAGTTGTTTTGCTTCATTCAGTGCAGGTCCCAACACAGATCTCAACGACAAACTAATCACACCTGTGTGTGTGTGTGTGTGTGTGTGTGTGTGTGTGTGTGTGTGTGTGTGTGTGTGTGTGTGTGTGTGTGTGTGTGTGTGTGTGTGTGTGTGAGTGTGTGTAACTGTGCTTGTATGTGTGATGGCCTTTTACAAATCGTAATGACAAGTTAATGCCACATCTGCGTGTGTGCATGTGTGTGTGTTTACATGTTCAAATGTGAATATGTGTGCGTGCGATTGGCAAAAACACATATTAATGATGTCCTGATCACACCTGTGTGTGTGTGTGATGGCCAAACACCCATCGTAATGACGTCCAGATCACAGTTGAGTGATTAGTACACACAAACAAAGCCTTCATGCACACAACCCTGCAGGCTGCGGTGTGGGAGTGTGTGTGTGTGTGTGTGTGTGTGTGTGTGTGTGTGTGTGTGTGTGTGTGTGTGTGTGTGTGTGTGTGTGTGTGTGTGTGTGTGTGTGTTGGTGAGTGTGTGACTGATCCATTTAGTTCTGTAAAGAACTCCTATAAAACTTGGCTTGTGTTATGATAAACGCCTATCTGTCAATCCAAATAAAGAAGTAAAAGGTGTGTGTGTGTGTGTGTGTGTGT
The DNA here is from genome assembly GCF_034702125.1 of Engraulis encrasicolus. Lineage (NCBI taxonomy): Eukaryota > Metazoa > Chordata > Actinopteri > Clupeiformes > Engraulidae > Engraulis > Engraulis encrasicolus. Next base: position 18,877,477 of record NC_085866.1, on the reverse strand, counting down.
GTGTGTGTGTGTGTGTGTGTGTGTGTGTGTGTGTGTGTGTGTGTGTGTGTGTGTGTGTGTGTGTGTGTGTGTGTGTGTGTGTGTGTGCGTGCTGGTGTGTGTGTGTGTGTGAGTTTGGGTTCATGTGAACACACCAGTGAAAGTTTTGCAGCTGAAATGTTGA
>NC_085866.1:18859814-18869814 GCF_034702125.1 Engraulis encrasicolus | reverse complement strand
CAATGGAAGAAAAAAGAGAGCAGCCACAGAGGCTTAACATAGGAGCAAACAAGCAGTGCTGACTGACATTAATATTTTATTGGAGTCGGAGAGCAGAGCTAAAAGCTTGTTGCTTATGTAACCTGGTAGCCTACAAATGACGAGCCATACGTCTAAGTGCTCAACCAAAACATGATGTTCCTCTCACTAAAAAACAACTACAGCCTACACCAAACTGCTTCAAAATTAAGAGTTAGTTAGAGTTGGCTTTTTAGTCCTTTATTAAGTTGAAAATGGCATCGAATAGTTTTCCCGCTCATTTATTTGAGCGACAGAAGCAAGTGTGTACCTATAGCGCTGGCTGCAGCTGCTGCTGACAGGGAAAGGGTTAACTAATGCCAACTAGAACACGATGTTCTCGTCGCGTGGGGACATACTGCTCCTGCGCCTAACTCAACTCATCCGGGATGGCCAGGAAGCATTTTTTGAAAATTTAAAAACTTCTCCACCATTGTCACGCTGTTACACATTAACTACGGGGTAATATGCTTCTTGAAGTGTTGATAGATGTGACTTTTTATGTCACTGAAGAAGAACGTGGCCACCAAGAACAATATTTTGGAACAATAAAGCTAGCCTTCCCAGCCAGAAATCACAACACAGCACAACATCAGAACCCACTGAACTAGCGACATTGTATCATTTAAACCCAGAATAACGACGTCTCCCTACGAGAAATATTTACATTGTCTACGTCTTTTTACACTTTCACACGAAAATATATGAGTGGGAAAACTAACACTTTTCCAAAACAAGGCTAACGCTCGGCCACTGTCTCCCCTGTACGCAACTATGCAGCCGTGCCATGTCATATCTTGTAGCTTCCACATACCTGGGGTACAGATTATTGTATCCTATTTTCACCACAACACAAGAATAACAACACCCATAGCTCTCTACACCGGTTGACACAGCCGGGGCTGCTCTGCCAGTGCCCAGTAGGCCTACCTTTCAGAGAGGTCTCCACGAGTCGCAAGTACTGTTTGGACCGCTTGTTCCCATGGCTCATCTTCTGCGCGAGCCCATTCCTCTGCAGAACGCACTCCTCGAGCTGAACGACGTTTTCGTGCTTCTTCTCCAGGCTCGCCAGGGCCCAGAACTCGGCCAGGGCGAGCTCCACGTTCTCCGGGGCATCGCACCGGAGCTTCTTGACGGCCACTCGGGCCCCAGTCTTGCGGGCCACGGCCTCGTAAACCACCCCGTAGCTGCCGCGACCCACCTCCCTCAGCAGGCTGTAGCGCGGAGCCATAATCATAGCATTCTCCAAGTTCTCGTTCTTGAAGAAGGCATTAGAGAAACAGTCCTGCTCCATGGGGTCATCTTTGTCCTCCATGTGTACATCCATCGTGGACTCCTCGTTGTTCCCCTGTACGGGGATGTTCCGCAGAACCTTCCCCACGTCCCGCTTCATGTTCCCGTTCAGTGCGTCCGCCGCTGGTCCCTGCACCCGTCTTAACTTTCGCCGCATTGTGTTACGCGTATCCATGAAAGGTTCCCTTTGACAAGTGAATGTGCAGGGGAACCGTTTCTATTTTTCATAACTTGTGCTTATTCAGCACGATAAGGACGACCAGAGGAGCTATGGCGCGTTTTCCTCAATTCAAAACAGTGCTAATTGCTATTCACTTTGATCAGCCTGACATCGACTTCAGCAGCTGTCCCAAAAACAAAAATAAAGACCGTCAGATCTGTCGGTGATGTAAGGAGGGGGAGGACCTATCGAGCGCACGGTCCATTCGCGAGCCAAGGCGGGGATCTACAGCTACTGCGTAATACTCCTCCTGTTCCGAATATCTCAAAACGAGCGAAATAACACACAAACACATGCCTTTGCAATCAACCAAAATAGTTTTTTAACACTGAGAAAACAACATTTATAATTATGAATATTATGAAATGGCACTGTAATGGAACGTTTACCACCGTGGTTAGTTCGTTCCAGGAGATATGCAAATGAGGAAGAGTCTATTTCGCGCTAGGGGTGAATAAACAATCTCTCCTTGTTTTTCATCCAGATTTAAATCAAGATCGCTTTATATGATCAAATATCGACAAAACACACACTCAAAACACATTCATTGACAGTCTTAGAAGCTTTTTAGAGCTTAGAGCCATGCAAGTGCGTGCGCGTTTGCGCTCGGAGTTCCTCAGGTTGTTGGGAAAGAGCCAGATGAGTCAAGGCAACATGGTCTTTCACGTGTGGGTGTGGGGCACGTGTAAACAGGCATGAGGACCCCTGTCCCAGCTGAGAAGCCCTGGAACAAGTTTTAAGAAGGTACCTGTTGTTTATTAACAGGCAAAAACATTTTCGGAAGTCATTTTTTGATTTCCTCGTATCAAAAGATGACAATGTCATTACAATGTAATATTGTAATTATAACATTGATTTAAAATGCCCTTAATAGTTCAAACAATAAAAAAATCATTTTAATATTATTATAAATATAAGAAACATTATTGTTAATACAAATTCGATTAATTATTGAGAGTTTTGCATTGGAGGTAAAGTATTGTCTATATATTTATTAATTAATATAGGCCTATGAATTATTTATAAATCATGTAAAATTATATAGAACAAAGACTGATGTGTGTTTAAAAATAAGATTATGCGGAAATATGTAGCCTAAACATAACAGAAGTGAAAAAAATAACAAAAGTTATTTTTTATTGATTATGAACAATGTGTTCCACAGCCTCTTCTTTTTAATCAAAAGATAACTCAAATTATCTATGCTCAACTTCATCTCCATTTTTTGTCAATTAAAATGAAGATGTGTGCTCACATTTAACTGCACTTTCACATTTCCTTTTCCTCACATTTGTTCTGATTAATTATTTCACTTAGATTTAGGGCCGACATATTGCTAGGGATGAACAACAACAGCGTTGTTATGTTTGAGATGTATGCACAAAAATAGTGATGAGCAAAAAAATGACAACCTTTCTCTGGAATACCTCTGCTATATGTAATGAGAATGTAAGTATGATATCAACAATATAAAGTTGTGAGCTTCCTCATAGTGAAACACCTAAAAACGTGCTTCTATATACACAATATTTTCTCTCTTTTTTGTTACTATCTTTGTAATAAGTGTTAATATAGTCTATTTATTTCACATAATAATAATAATAATAATAATAATTGCATTTGTATAGCACTGTGTCATACAAGGCATGTAACTCAAAGTGCTTAACAAATGGGAAAAAACATTGTTAGAGATAGATTTAAAAGGAGAGGTATAGAGGAGAGGCAGAAAAAGCAGGAAGGCAGAGGAAGAAGAGATAGACAGAGAATGTAGAGTCATAAGGTCAACGTAGGTTAGGACCAGGATTCTTAGATGTGTAAGGTCCATAGTGGCTGGGCCTATCATAAGTCATAGATAGTCACACAGAGATTGGGCGCTCAGGTGCGGCCCCTGGTGGCATCAGGGGTGAGGAAAAACTCCCTTTCGCTTGATTCATAGTTTGTGAGGGGAAAAAAAAAAAAGCTCAGTGAGGTCTGAGAAAAAAGACCCCCTGTAGTCAGGAAGAAACCTCAGGCAGAGACCAGCGGCCACCTAGGGGAGCCCCCTGCCAGGGCTGGATTGCGAGTAGTAAGGGCGCTGCGGCAGCTGGGACACTATGACGCCTTGGCAGCTAGGAGTTGGCAAGGATGAAGAGGTGGGTCTTCAGCTGCTTCTTAAAGGAGTCGATGGAGGTGGCTGATCGGATCTCGATGGGGAGGGCGTTCCATCTCTTGGGCGCATAGCAGGCAAACGCGGCGTCGCCGATCTTCTTCTGCGGGGGGGTGGGGGTCCTTAGCAGCTTGGCATCAGTGGACCTGAGAGCTCGAGCAGGGGCATAAAAAGAGAGCATGTCTGAGATATAGCTAGGGGCAAGTCCATTTAATGCTTTAAATACTGTGAGCAGAATCTTAAAGTCGATTCTGTATGAGACAGGTAACCAGTGCAGGTCTGCCAAGACAGGAGAGATGTGCTCTCTCATTCTGGTTCTTGTTAGGATTCTTGCCGCAGAATTTTGAATGAGTTGCAATTTGTCAATTAATTTTTTTGGGAGACCAGAGAAGAGAGCATTGCAGTAGTCTATCCTACTGGTGACAAAGGCATGAATAAGTTTCTCAGCGTCTTGTCGGGGGGCCAAGCCGCGCACTTTGTTGACATTTGCTCTTCATATGTGTATTCGATAGTTAGGAGGACCCAATAGGCCTACAATGTCTTGGTTACAACAGCAACACATGACTGGAGTCTGGAGTGCGTGTGTGTGTGTGTGTGTGTGTGTGTGTGTGTGTGTGTGTGTGTGTGTGTGTGTGTGTGTGTGTGTGTGTGTGTGTGTGTGTGTGTGTGTGTGTGTGTGTGTGTGTGTGTGTGTGTGTGTTTGATCTGCCTAATGTGTGAATGTACGCAAATGTGCAATGTATTTTGTGTATTTCTGTATTTATGTAGGGCATCCGTGGCCCAATGGTTAGGCGTTGGTATTTAGATCAGAGGGTTGGAGGTTTGAATCCCACCCTTACCTCTCCCTACACCTGCACCCATGGCTGAAGTGGCCTTGAGCAAGGCACCAAACTCCACATTGCTCCAGGAACTGTAATCAACACCCTGTAAATATCTTTAAGTCACTGGATAAAAGTGTCAGCTACTAGTAATGTAATGTAATGTAATGTAATGTATGCCGCTGGACCCCTTAATTTCTCTCGGGATTAATGAAGTTGCTCTCTATACACTAACTCCCGTCCAGTGTATGTGCCTAGACCACGACAGTCAGAAAACCTTGTGCATGTATGTGGGTGGTGGTGATGTGAAATGTATGCCTTTACATGCACACACACATACACAAAATTCTTTCAGATCCAAAGCTTTAAGTCTGAGGAAGGGCCATGGAAATCAATAAATAAACGCACATTTTTAAAATAAAAGTTAATATTATAATGGATCTTTCCAGTGCACATTTTCATTCATCTCAAGTAACTACAGACTCATATTAAATGGTAAGCTGTTATTCATTTTACCATTGTTTTTTTCTCACCTACGTAGATATTTAAGGCAAAAACTTTAAATTGTACATTTCAAAATTGATTGGAAGTAAAACTACATCTCATTTTGAGTTTTGTTTTTACAGAGAAATAATTGTTATTTAATTATATTTTGTTGCCACTATTCAAACATGGACCACATTTGTATGTATAAAATTATAATAATCATATAATTTAACATTTAAATAAAAATGAAACATGTTTCAGCTACTCTTGTCAGGTGCAATCTTCTGAGCTACTTTTTTCTCATCTGTAATGTTTATTTTCCTTGACGCTTTGCAGTGGTAGACTCACGCATTTACGATAGTTTAACTTTCACACAAACACATATGCACATAGATTTGCTCACGTAACAGAAACATAACTACATACTGTATGTGCAAACATAAGAAACACACACACACACACACACACACACACACACACACACACACACACACACACACACACACACACACACACACACACACACACACACACACACAGAGAAACACATTAGAGCCCATCACAAAGTCCATTGCGTAACGTCACGCTATGGTTGGTGGAAATAGTTAAAGCTAAAGCTAAAGTGAGCTAGTGCATCACACACACACACACACACACACACACACACACACACACACACACACACACACACACACACACACACACACACACACACACACACACACACACACACACACACACACACACACAAACCTTTCCCCTTGCTTTCTCCCTCCCTCCTTTTCTCTCTGAAAAAGTGTCATTACTAGCATTGGCATTTCTTCTACCACAAGTGTCCCTCTCCATATACTCATACACTCCCACACATACGCCCGGCTGTATGAACACACACAGGGGCAGGCGGGTGTATTTAACTCCTCACACCCACCCAGAGTATCGCTGACCCCTCACAATGGCCAGGGGTCATCACCGCTCACGCTTGGGTGCAAAAAGACACACATCCACTCACACACAATCACACGCAAATAGAAACACATATATGCACACATACACAAAAACGCATGCATGGACATAAGGATGCATATACACACACATTGTCCTTTTCGGTATCAGCTGATAAAATCCTGATGGCAGTGAGGGTCCTGATGTCAAAGTGAGGCCACATGTGATGGACCTCAAATTGCTTCATTGTGTTCTGGAAAGTTTACATTTTTCCTGAATGTTTCCAGAATGCTTTACAATGATTTTAGGCCATGTCCACATTAAGCAAGAATAAACGTAAACAAGCGTATCTGAAGTTAAAACGATCTGCATCCACTCTGTTGTTTTCTATTTTTTTCAGAATGTTGTGACATTAAAGAAGGCAGCGTTTTCAGATCTGTCTACTTCAGAGGCCATTTTCAAAAAGCTTGTTTTGTTGTGTTCAAATGTGTTGTATCAGTGTGGACGGGAGGTGTAAACAGATGCATTATTATGCGTTTCTTTATGAAGTCACATTCATGTGGACGGCAGTGGTGTAGTGGTGTAGTGGGGATTTTTAAAGTGGGGGTACGCGATTTGTGAGGTCATCAATTAATTAGGCAACTTATCATGTTAACCCCCTTTTTGTATTCAAACACGGACAGAATTTTTCTGTTTTAAATCTCACCTCAAGAGAAGTGGGTGTTGTTGTTGTTGTGGTGGCTGTTGTATTGGTCACGCTGCCCTTGACTTGTCCGTACCCGGTGATGCTGCATTTTTTGGTTTAGCCCTTGCCAATATACGAGCTATTCTAATGCAGCAGCTTTTGTTTACATTTTAAAAAATCTTAAAATAGGCCTACTGCAAAGGTATCACTGTTTCCTAGTTGTCTGCTGATGTTGCCTAACCTTTTCAGATGTTTTTGGGAGTAAATCAAGATGTTTTTTTGAAATGTAAACAAACACCTGCCCACATTGCAATGACCAGGATCTTGGAAAAGGCTGAAGAAGAAAAAAAACTCAGGTACTGACAAGTCCATGGTAGTGTGAGCATTACAACTGCATGTTGAAATTGGCTGAAGTTACCCTTTAAGTATAAATACTTTGAAAAGTTTTAGAATACTTCTGGATGTTTAAAGAACATTTCAGAATGTTTCACAATGACCAAAAATGCTTTGGATTGTTTGAGAATGCAGCAGAATCCTACCACTATCCAACAGCTCTGGAATCGTCCGGTTTCATAAGTGTTGCTGAGTCCAATATCAGGTCAGAGCGATAACCCATCATGTCTCCATAGCAGCAGATCATTCCATTATACTCAGAATGGTTTAAGCTCCATAGAAGATCCATATGAATGATTCAGTATGTTCAGTACAGTTTTTGCAACTGTTTACTCAAAAGTTTTACACTTTTTACACATTTTTACATTTTTCTTTTTTTTTTCAAAACTATGCATACAAATTAAAGCACAAATCACTCAAAATGCAAAACAGCTTCTCACTCTACAAAAATAAAAACGTTTTTTAAGCTCTTCAAAAAAATTGTGTGTAGGTGTGTATTGATTTGCAAAAAATGTCAAGGGTGAGAAATATGTGTCATGGTTTCGCTCTCTTGAGAGGGAATTGTAAAATATGAGTGTTGTAGATTAGAAATGGTGTCGCATAACTTCTTTGTGTACCAACAGTTGCAAAGTTTCTAAATGATAACTACAGTCTACAAAATGGAAATACAGGAAAACTCAAACCTGTATGCCATGTTGCAAGTCAAAAAAGTTCACTTGTAGCAGTGTCAGGTCTTCTTCGGAGCATGGTGAGAAGGCCATCAGTTACCGCAGGCAGACAACAAAGGAGTTGGCCAAGGAGACTCAAGGGGAGTTGACCAAGACACAATCCACTTTCAACTCAATCCAAATTGTCAAAAAAGACAGAAGGAAAAAAATCCTTGGTCCAGGCACTTCAGTTGGTTAATGTAGTAAAAAAAAAAACAACCTTTATTTAAGGGGCAAATGCATTTAAAAACACCAACGCGTTTCGGCGCTGTGGCCTTCATCAGGGAGTGAGGGTTTTGAGGGACACTAGTAGCGCTCTACCAACTCTTTTGCACAATCCAAATTGTGTTGAAAGCCATATTCAGTCCCCCCTTCCACACACACACACACACACTCAAAGATGGCAGCGAAGCCTGTTAGTTAATTAATGATCCCCTCAGCCTCATACCCCCCTCCCTCCTTAACGAGGCTTAATGAACCTGAACATTAACCATGCGTAAGGAGGCCCCTCCCTAATGACCCCCAAGATAACGAGATGAGAGGAGGCCTGCCGTCATATTCACGCATCAGCACACACACATTCAGGCCCTAGCTAACTAATACAGACACACACATTCATTTCCTAACTAGAACTAACTGACTAACTCACATACACACACATCCACCACCACCCCACCACCCCACACACAAACACACGTACACTTACTCACATTCAGCTCCCAAGTTCTTAAGTAATACACACAGGCAGGCACATACATTACACACACATTCAAGTCCTAAGCATTTCCATTCACAATGAGGATCTCAGCACCCAATGACATCCACCCCCCCCCCCCCACCCCCCACACACACACACACACACACACCCACACACACACACACACACACACACACACACACACACACACACACACACACACACACGCGCGCGCACACACACACACTTACTGGTCATGGTTATGAGGGGAGGATTCTGGATCTGAAAAGACAAAGAGTGGGAACTGGAGATCAGCCCAGCACACACACTCCTGCGCTCATCACCCCAATGACCTATCACCCCAACACATTCACACACGTCACACGCACACACACACACACACACTCACATACACACACACACACACACACTCACACACACACACACACACACTCACACACACACACACACACACGCACACACACGCACATACTCACACACACACACACACAGACACACACACACACACTTCACATGCACACTCGCACATACTATATAGTTCACGAGGTCATTAAGGTCATGGTGCTCTTTTCTCCTCTGTGCTCCCCACAGGTTGCCAGGGGTTACTGGGGTGACATCACTAAGACCAGAAGAGAAGAGCTTTAAAAGCGTTACACACTCGCAAAGTCTACTGCTACTACTACTAGTGCAACCCAAGAGGAACACAGGCACACACACACACACACACACACACACACACACACACACACACACACACACACACACACACACACACACACACACACACACACACACACACACACACACACACACACATACACACAAACCCCCACATTTGTCAAGTTTAGTTTAATCAGTGTGGTTGTAGAATATTTGTATAGCCTGAAGTCATTTATATATTTCACTGTTTTTCTGTTTCTTTGAATCATTATATCGTAATATAGAAGTCTAATGACAACAAATGTATTTTTGTATGTATGTATTTTAAATGTTGTATGTGTATTTACATAGCTTATTCGATATTACATGTGAATGGTTAAATGTACACTGTGCAGGAAATGGTCAAAAAAGGTACTGCAACTATGCTGATCATTGCAACTGGGTTGCCTATTGCCAAATTTGATCTTTTTGTGAAAGTTTACTAAGTAATAAACTTATTTCTTCTAGTATGGCCCAAGTACAGTCATTTTTGCAGCTAAAAATGCCTATTTCTGGAAATTCAAAATGGTGGACCATGGAGAAGATCCCCCTTTTCATGTATGAAAAGTGCAATTAGAATTTGATGGTGAAAAAGGTAACATTAGTGAATGCATGGATTCTGGAAATAAACAACTAGAAATCTCACACAGTGTCCCTTTAAGAAAATGTATGACATATTGTTTTTATTATTTATGTATTTATTTATGTATTCTATTTTGTTAATTCATTCAACAAATAATAGCAAGTTGATGCTGTTGTTGTTGATGATGATGATGATGATGATGATGAGTATGAGGAGGATGATGATGATGATGATGACGATGATGATGTCTCCT
>NC_085866.1:18837314-18854814 GCF_034702125.1 Engraulis encrasicolus | reverse complement strand
TCGCATTTGCATCAAATTAAAGGCGACAGATGAGGTACTGGAAGAGAGATTACATCGCAACAATTTCATTCTAAGCGTCATGACTCATTTTGAACACAGGGTGGAGCTGTCGAGCCCAAAGCAGAATGTAGCACACTATGGGACCGTTTAATTGTTATTTTACTCAAAATATAAAAGAATAATAAATGCATTTGTTTATGGGATCTATTGAATTACTTCAATAAGCCTACTAAACCATATTATACATGATTGTAGGCCCATGTACATTATAATGTTATATAATATAATATAACGTGAATATCAATCACTATGCAGTATCAACATAATACTTACGTTTGGATTTTTTTATACTGTATAACAAACCAAGCCTTTCGAAAATACACGTAAATTTGAGGGAATTATGGCCATCTGAAGAGTATGGATCACCAAAAACTCAGTGCAACTGGTTGAGCCAACAGGCTGCTCTAACATGGCCGCCATGCGCGGACGTTCGACTTGCATGACGGGAACGCGGATGGCGCATCTAGTCTTCATATATGATGTCTGTGGAAGAATGTATCTATCAACCTCACTTCAAGGTAAGAAAAGACCCATAAAAGTGTGTTGGTGTGTATGTGTAGTAGTTTACTATGTTGCTGTGTGTGACCTTAGGTGTTCTTGATGCTACACTGTGTGTATGTTATGTTAGCAGTTTAGCTTAGTATGTTAGCTACTGCTAGTTAGGCTAGCATTGTGTAGGCCTTTCATTCAAATCTTTTTCTTGTATCATACATCTGCAGTGTATTTGCAAGTGATACGTTGCAATTTCATGATGACATATTGCACTTTTGTACACATATTGAACTTTTGTATAAACCAGTGTAGCAAACCCCGTGATCATGCTATAGGGGCCTAATCCAACAAGTCCTCATGAAAGCCTTACACTTATTATTTATGCTCCACAGGCAGCCGATATGGGACCACAAGAACTCTATGATCTATCAGCTCTGCTCAACACTCCAAAGGATAAACGACTGACTGTGTTGTGAAGTCTGACACTATTTTGGGGGACATGTTATTGCAAGTTATATGGAGCTCCTTCAGCCTCCAACTCCTAATAAAAGATTCAGAAATGGACAACAAATAAATGACTAAATTGCCTAATGTGTTGAGGTTGACTTAATGTGTTCTTTGTAATGTATTGACAGTTGACTCTATGACTGGGTCTACATTTTAGAACAGATTGTTGTGCATTGTACAGTGCCCTCCATAATTATTGGCACCCCTGGTTGAGATGTGTTTTTTAGCTTCCAATTATTTTATTTTTTTTCTAAATAATATGGGACCTTAATGGAAAAAAAAGAGAAAAATCCAACCTTCAATACAAGTGCATTTATTCAGTGGGGAAAAAATCCCACATAAAGAAATAATTATTTGACATCAAATAATGTGTGTCACAATTATTAGCACCCCTGGTGTTAATATTTTGTACAACCCCCTTTTGCCAACAAAACAGCACCTAATCTTCTCCTATAATGTGTCACAAGATGGGAAAAGACAGAAAGAGGGATCTTCAGCCATTCCTCTTTGCAGAATCTCTCTAAATCATCCAGAGACCTGGGTCCTCTCCTCTGTACTCTCCTCTTCAGCTCACCCCACAGGTTCTCAATGGGGTTGAGGTCAGGGGACTGAGATGGCCATGGGAGGAGCTTGATTTTGTGTCTGGTGAACCATTTCTGTGTAGATTAGGCCATATGTTTAGGGTCATTGTCTTGCTGAAAGACCCAGTGACGACCCAGCTTCAGCTTTCGGGCAGAGGGCAACAGATTTTGATTTAAAATGTCCTGGTATTTCAAAGCATTCATGATGCCATGCACCCTAACAAGGTTCCCAGGGCCTTTGGAAGCGAAACAGCCCCACAGCATCACTGACCCACCCCCATACTTCACAGTGGGTATGAGGTGCTTTTCAGCATGCGCATCTTTCGTGGTACGCCAGACCCACTTAGAGTGTTTGTTGCCAAAAAGCTCAATCTTGGTCTCATCTGACCAAAGCACACGGTCCCAGTTGAAGCCCCAATACCGCTTGGCGAACTCCAGACGCTTGCGTTTATGATTGTGAGTGAGGAAAGGTTTTCTCCGTGCATGCCTCCCAAACAGCTTGTTGGCGTGTAGACAGCGCCTGATGGTTGATTTGGAGACTTTGTGACCCCAGGATGCTACCATTTGTTGTAATTCTGTAACAGTGAGCTTTGGAGATCTTTTGATTTCTCTTACCATCCTCCTCACTGTGCGTGGTGGCAAAATAAACTTGGGTCCTCGTCCAGGCTTGTTTACCACTGTTCCAGTTGTTTTGAACTTCTTAATTATTCCTCTCACAGTGGATATGGGCAGCTGCAGTTGAGTGGCAATCTTCTTGTAGCCTCTGCCTGACCTGTGAAGGTCGACGCACATCTGCCTCACTTGTATGCTGTGTTCCTTTGTCTTTCCCATGTTGAAGAGTGGATAAGAGAAATGGCCTCGGTGTCACGTCATATTTATACCCCAGGGAAACAGGAAGTGATGAATTACTAATTAAAATTGTTCCTACATACTCTGGTAAACTTTGTAAACTACTGTAGAAATGACAAAAATGCTTCAATTATATTTATTTCCTGGGAATTGTTAAGGGTGCCAATAATTGTGGAACAGGTGATTTAATGAAAAATAATTCTTTTTTAGTCAGGGATTTTTTTATTTTCTTACAATTCATTTGAGTTGAAGGCTACATTTTCCTACAATTTTCAGTGTGACAGTATTCTTCTGCAATAAACACTGAATTTATTTTAAGGCTTTTAACACATCTCAACCAGGGGTGCCAATAATTATGGAGGGCACTGTATGATTGTTGTGTCATTGTCTACTGTTTTTTTGTCACTCACATGGAACAAAATGAAAAAAACTTGATATAAAGCATTGTTCACGTTTGTGGAATTAAAGTTCATGTTATATTTGGTTTAAACAGAGGGGTGGTAGCCTAGTGCATTAGTATAAACCAGCAATCCAACCAAGATTTTTTTTTTGGCTCTAAAATGGGAAAACATAAAACTTTTAATTTTGAAATCAAAAACTTAGAGCCAATATAGCTAAACATGCTGTGCTTGTTTACTTTAAACATTTAACTCTCTGCTAAGTACTAATTGCATTGATTTTTGCATCATTCTCGAAATATTTATGTCAATGGAGCATGTTAGATCTTTGAGTAGCAGCTACTAAAACATTCAAGATTTCATTTTTTCTCATAACATTTGTTTTCACATAACATGTCTGATTTTATGTAAGACTTACGTAAACGTTTTAGTTTTCAACTCAAATCTTTTGTGTAAACCATTGTTTCTGTGTATTTTAGAGTTTGGAGTACATACTTGACTTGGGCTGCTAAAAACTAAAAATCTAATTATGGAATTAATGTTTTCAATCTTTTCAGTCATTTCAAAGTTTTTGATCATCTGCTTAAAGATTTTGTGTCCTGCATATGCATGAATGTCTGTAGTATTTACTTAAAACATTTGGTCACAAAACTAAAACTTTAACGGGAATAAGTTTCCACAAAAGTTTAGAGTTCGTGGAACATGTTGGGTAATACAGTGTACATTTGTCATCACCACCACCCACATACATGCACAAGGTTTCTGACCATCATGGTCTAGGCACATACACTGAGCAAAGGTCGCAAACTGAGCACATATTTAACAGACGTCCTCCCAAATGTCCTTCTTCTCCTTGCAGCAAGTGAGGGGCAGTGAAATTACTCATTTCTCTGTACATGCAACAATACACATTGTTACACAGTTATACACAAACTTACAGTATATACACCCACAGGGGTATTCAATTAAAGATCACAGAGGGCCAGTTTTTCAAAGGGGCCTAACATAGAATCTGTATAACTGCAAGCAGCACAGTGTCTGAGTTTAGGTTGTGAAACAAGCAGATAGCTTTCCAGACAGAACAGATATTCGCTTCTCTATTTCTTAGCAGACTTAGGTCATTAATTGTTGAATTTATGACGCAGTTTTAGATAAGATTTCACTCTCATGTGAATGCATAGTAGAGATATCTTCCCATCCTGATGTGTTAGTGATCGCAAATTATGCCACAGCCCCAGGCCCCAGATAGCTCACACACTGTAAACCCCAACATGTTCCACGAACTCTAAACTTTTGTGGAAACTTATTCCCATTAAAGTTTTAGTTTTGTGACCAAATGTTTTACGTAAATACTACATACATGCATGCATATGCAGGACACAAAATCTTTAAGAAGATGGTCAAAAACCTTGAAATGACTGAAAAGATTGAAAACATTGATTCCATAATTAGATTTTTAAGTTTTTAGCAGCCCAAGTCAAGTATGTACTCCAAACTCTAAAATGCACAGAAACAATGGTTTACACAAAAGATTTGAGTTGAAAACTAAAACATTTACGTAAGTCTTACATAAAATCAGACATATTATGTGAAAACAAACGTTATGAGAAAAAATAAAATCTTGATTTTTTTAGCAGCTGCTACTCAAAGATCTAACATGCTCCATTGACATAAATATTTCGAGAATGATGCAAAAATCAATGCAATTAGTACTTGGCAGAGAATTACAATTTTAAAGTAAACAAGCACAGCATTTTTTTAGCTATATTTGCTCTAAGTTTTTGATTTCAAAATTAAAAGTTTTATGTTTTCCCATTTTAGAGCCAAAAAAAAATCTTGGTTGGTTTATTGATTGGTTGGTTTATACTAATGCACTAGGCTACCACCCCTCTGTTTAAACCAAATATAACACGAGCTTTATTCCCTCAAACGTGAACAATGCTTTATATCAAGTTTTTTTTTAAATTTTGTTCCATGTGGTTGACAAAGAAAAACAGTAGAATAATAACACAATAACACAACAATCATACAATACACAACAATCTGTTCTAAAATTTAGACCCAGTCTACACAGTCAACAGTCAATAAATTACAAAGAATCAACCTCAACACATTAGACAATTTAGTCATTTATTTGTTGTTCATTTCTGAATCTTTTATTAGGAGTTGGTGGCTGAAGGAGATCCATATAGCCTAACTTACAATAACATATCTCCCAAAATAGTGTCAGACTTCACAAAACAGTCAGTTGTTTATCCTTTGGAGTGTTGAGTAGAGCTGATGGATCATAGAGTCCTGGTGGTCCCATATCGGCTGCCTGTGGAGCATAAATAGGCCTAATAAGTTTAAGGCTTTCATGAGGACTTGTTGGATTAGGCCCCTACAGCATGATCTCTGGGTTTGCTACACTGGTTTATACAGAAGTTCAATGTGCAATATGTCACCATGAAAATGCAACGCATCACTTGCAAATACACTGCAGATGTATGATACAAGACAAAGATTTGTATGAAAGGCCTACACAGTGCTAGCCTAACTAGCTGTAGCTAACATTCTAAGCTAAGTTGCTAACATAACATACACACTGTGTAACATCAAGAGCACCTAAGGTCACACACAGCAACATAGTAAACTACTACACATACACACCAACACACTTTTATGGGTCTTTTCTTACCTTGAAGTGAGGTTGATAGACACATATTTCCATGCCAAGTTGTCAGTTGTGGTTTGATGGTCACCTGGTGTTGAGTAAATCTATCCCCCATTGACAGATTCACCATTTTTAGTGAAGTTTGTATTTTATGTTAAATTTTAATAAAATAGGGTTTCTATGGTTCTGACATGAATGGGCTCTTCTTTACACAAAGCAGAAGCTGGTAAACAATAAAAAAAACAACTAAAACAACCAAAAAAGGGAGTGACACACAGCCTTAAGATTCAAACTCTCAACCTCAAGATAAGGACATGCCAATATGGCTACATGCAGAGGACTATCCCCTACACCACTCAACTGCAGATTTTATATTTGTAGAAAGTTAGCCATGTTTGTTAGAAAGTATTGGACTTACTCTTAATTAACAGTCAAATGTGTTTCACACATACTTTCCACTTCAAATCCGGCCAACTGACATACCAAAACAATAATGTTTGAATGTGATTTTTTTTTTTACTAACATCCCGTGCTGGGAATTGAACTTGAAACCTTCATGTTTCGAGGACAACTGCTTAACCATTAGTCCATGATTGCCCAAGCACAACATGCAGCTCAAACATTGTCTTGCTTTACCTAAGCATTTTTCTTTTCTAATTTCGCTCGAAATTAAATGTGAAAAATATTGCTAATTAAAGCTAGATTCATGGGTCTGGTGGCCATCTGAACATTTTCATTCCATGTTCCAGGAAGTATGGAAGTAGGTAAGGTTATCTCCATGTTGGGGATTGAACTTGCAACCTTTAAGGTTGAAGACCAGCTGTTTAACCACTACTCTATGGACGCCTCAGCTGTGAATGAGACATCTAGCCACTCATATGCCAGATAGAGTTCCAATTTACAAACTCAAAGACATTGTGTTAGGATGTCAGTTGTACTTAAAAACACAATGCCAACCAGAGTTAATTTATTGGTACCCGAAAACCCGTTGAGAACACCTAAAATGTGTATGTCATTTGGACATTTTTGCAATATTGAGTACTACAGCGTACACTTTTCTAGTTCATAGTACTGTCGGGGAATACAGTGCATATTTGTTTTCATTTTGTTCTGACCATATGGGCCAGAACCTTGCCATCCAAGGGCCACATCTGGCCCCAGGGCCTCCATTTGAATAGCCCTGCCCTATGATAATCCCTGATTTTGTATATAAATCTATCAGATTCCCTGACTTTCCATGTTTAGAACAGGCTAAACTATTCTGTGATATTTCAGAAATTCCCAAACATAAAAAACCTGAGCAGGAAACCTGACATAGAACGAAAGAAACATCACAGTGGCACAGCACACACAAAAAGAGGTGTGGCAAAAGAGCTATAACTTTGATGTGTGTTAGGTGCAGTGTTGCCAGATTGGGCGGGTGCCCGCCCAATTGGGCTACTTTGGATGAGCGTCTGCGTGTAAAAACTGGAGGATTTTTTTCCAGCCGTTTTGGGCCCATAGAAGTCAATGTAATTTGTTGAATTTGGGCGGAATTCAGCGCAATTTGGCGTTTTTTGAGAAGCTTTTGGGCGGGTTTTGATCAGACACATCTGGCAACACTGGTTAGGTGTGATCAATGGAACTACTGAGCACACTGTGTGTGTGTGTGTGTGTGTGTGTGTGTGTGTGTGTGTGTGTGTGTGTGTGTGTGTGTGTGTGTGTGTGTGTGTGTGTGTGTGTGTGTGTACGTGTACGTGTACGTGTTCGTGGGCTGGCGCGTGTGTGTGTGTGTGCTTGGCGTACTTGTCATGTCACCTGTCGCAGGGTTTATTTTGGCTCACACACACACACAAATGCATACACACGTGTGTAGAACGCGTCATATATCCCCTGGCATGGGTGCCAATGCTGGGCATGGCTAATTTGTCTCCTTAATAGCATAAGCTGATTACACAAGCTTACGTACACTGTTTACCACACACACACACACACACACACACACACACACACACACACACACACACACACACACACACACACACTATTTAGCAGACATTAAGGAATGAACCCTGCATCCAACTCATTGCTCATAGAAGAGAAGAGAAGAGAAGAGAAGAGAAGAGAAGAGAAGAGAGGAGAACAATAGCACAGATTAGAACGGCTTTTATAGTAGTCATCATGCAGCATCTCCAAGGTTTCCAGGGCCAAGACCAGCTATCCCCACACTGGCCGTGCTAGATAACTGAAGATGTTCCAGAATATCTGTTATCCTTGCAGTGTTGTCAGATGATTACAAGCTAGATGTGTTTGTTACATGAGGTGTGTGAATCAGATATGTTTGTTAAATGAGCAGTGATGGACCACCTGGTCTCATGACCTGGTTTTGTCTGTCCAATTCCACCAGGTGATCGCGCCACTGACTCCCTTGACCTCCACTTGGCCGCATGGCTGTTTAAGAGTCAACTGGGCCAGGTTATTATGTCCTGCAAATGGAAGGTCATTTTAAAACAAGTCCGACAGGCGGACAACAGATGCGTCCGTCTATGCCCGTTCTGAACCTTTTTTGCCCAAACGCCCCCTTGGCCTCCTCATAACCTGTCAAGGCAATTTATCAATAAGCCTACCATGTACTGTATAAGCCTGGATTTGAAAAAGTACCATAGGTTTTCAACAGTGTTGGGCAAGTTACTGAAAAACTGTAATGCATTGCTGATTACATGTTACTGTCTTTTCAAAATAATCCCTTACACTAGGCCTACATTTAGCAATTTGGGGACCTAAGGCGAATTTAGCTAGGGGGGCCATCGGCCCATCCCATATCACATTTTTTTTTTAAACATAAAATCTCTATTTTTTATTTATTTATTTTTTTAATCACGATT
The DNA here is from genome assembly GCF_034702125.1 of Engraulis encrasicolus. Lineage (NCBI taxonomy): Eukaryota > Metazoa > Chordata > Actinopteri > Clupeiformes > Engraulidae > Engraulis > Engraulis encrasicolus. The sequence goes on along the minus strand of NC_085866.1, from coordinate 18,846,410 downwards.
TTTTATTTAAAAAAAAATAAATAATTACAAACATAAAAACAGGCAAACTTGGATTACAACCCTTTCTGGACAGATTTCAATGAATAGGCTATTTGACATTTTGCATACATTAAATAAACTAAAATGTGAAATTCTCTTTTCACTTTAATATGAGAGCAGTGATGTCCCCCCCTCACTGAAGTGTTATTTCATGTGTGTGCATGATGCGGTCACCTATTTGAAGTGACGTTGATGTTGGATTTCATGGAATACTTTTAAATGCCGCTTTGGGAAGTAAACAGAGTAGGCGACAGGTGAACTGTCTTTCTGTCAAAACAGTGGTTTGCAGGCGTTTGCGTTTTCACGTGGATATTGTCTTCGTGGACCGTTACAGACACACCGTAAGTTCCAAAAACTAATCAACGAGACATTTACTGCATAAAGCGAAAAGCGCGCTCTCTGTCAAGTGGTTGCCCCGAACAAACCCTTTAAAAGACGCGCGTGCGTAATCAACAGAAACACAGCCTTCACTCTCCCTGTGCTCGCGTGTCTGTGAAATCTAATCGAACTATCGAAGTAATCTCCTCCACCCACGCTCAAAGCGCGAGTTGCTCTCTTGCCTGCACTTCTCACAGCATTGTCAAAAAATCCAGGGGATTGCCGGTGTTCGGGCTGTTGTTTTCTTCAAAGGGTGTTGTTTCTTTTGAGTGGTGACGCTGTGTAGTCTAACAACACTGAACATACTGCAAATGTCTCATGCCTTCCTATTTTTCGTGCTCCGCTTGGTGTTATTGACCATGAAGAGTTTGTTGAGTGTGGCGCTTGACAGTTATCCTCCTTATCTGAAGACGTCTTTGTGTGAATGTTTAGGAACTCGGCTAGCACACATGGCACACATGGATGGAATATGCATACAGACTTCTGTGCTTCTGCAGTTGTGTCAGATAATGCTATCAATCAGCTGCGTAGCCGGTTTGCTAACCATTATGGTAGACGTAACGTTTTGGTTTGCACGCATGAGCTCCAGGCCAAAACTGAGCTCTGCCACTCCACTGAGCGACTGCCACCTTGTGGACACAAGAGGGAATCACAAGAGGGAATCACAATTCAGAAACGCATCACGGGCGGACGGACGGACACCAAAGCCTCTTATTAAGGGGGATTCAGAGTCGCGCGTCCACGGAGGTTCTGCACAGAAAAGCAGCCACCACGCCCCCCTGTGCAGCGACAAAACGACCCCTGGCTGCAGTACACGCATGGTTCTCCAAGGCTGAAATGTCCGTGAGCTGAGCTATGCTTGAAGACGGTGATTGGTCAATGCGCTTACGGCAGTCCGGGGGGAACTCAGCCATGATAGGTCAGTTGTGTTCTATTCTTCTACCCTACCCGGAGGTTTGAAGGAAAACGAAAAACACGATGCAGTTGACTTGGCAGGAAATCACTGGAGTTTACTTGACAGGGAGAAGAGAAACTGTTTTTTTGTTTCAGTAGTACAACTTCCAAAAAATCAATTAGAAATATCCATAAAAGGCCATCATGAAAATGATATGTTTGTAGTGTGGTAGTAGCAAAGAAGCCTCTTTGTTCTTTTGTAGTGTGGCAGCTAGCTCATTAAAACAGGGTTCGCTAATGTCCTGTAGAGTTTGAATGGGTTTGGCTGACAGTTGCTAAGCTAGCTGTTAATTAGATAGGCTATCTATTGTATTTAAAAATGGCTTTTGTTTCATTTAACCACCTCAACCGTAAAACATGAATAAAGAGAGAATCTTGTATGCTATCATCCATGTCTAATTACGCCACAACTTTTTAAATTAATAGCAAGAAGCCTCTTTGTTGATTTGTAGTGTGGCTAGCTAGCTTCTAAAACAGGGTTCGCTAATGTCCTGTAGAGTTTGAATGGGTTTGGCTGACAGTTGCTAAGCTAGCTGTTAATATGGCCATTAGATGTATTGTATTTAAAAACGGCTTTTGTTTGGCATTTTAACCACCTGAACTGTAAAACATGAATAAAGAGAGAATCTTGTATGCTATCATTCATGTCTAATTACGCCACAACTTTTTAAATTAATAGCAAGAAGCCTCTTTGTTAGTGGTAGAATTACGAATTAATGACTGATTTAGCTGGCTAGCTACTACTAGGCCCCAGGTGTGAATGGCCATTCATGCTGTCTATTGTCTTTTAAAATGGCGTTTGTCTTGCATTTAATCTCATGTAGTACTTGACCAAAAAGAAACTGATGTTGTACCATCTAATTATGCCCCAACTTTTAGAAGTAGGCTACTAGTGGAATATTACGTTTTACATAGCCAGCTGGTTAGCTTTGTGATTCATTCTAGGGACTGGGCTCAACTGAATGAGTTAGTTCGCCCCCTGTTGTCACGGAGGTGAATTGACGTCATTAAAATCTCAGCGGGAAAAAAACACCACGCCCTTTCCTGCATGCGCACGCAGGGCGACTATGAGGAATACACATCCCGCTGACAGTACGTCCATGCTGTACCCCAAGTCAGCACAGCATGACTATGTATCAGGACGCATCTAAAAAACATGTCCATCACCTCTACGTCTTGAACGAATTGAGCTCCTCTAGGCCAGTTGTCCCTTTATCTAGACGATTTCTTATCTTGGCAAGACTGAAAATTTACTTTCTTCTGTCACTCTCCATATGAGGGTTCCCCCTGCCCATCAAAAAAGTGTTATGCTATTCTGATGACTTTAAACAGATAGAGTAGTAAGGCTGCAACAATTTCAGTGCATTTGTGGTGGTTGGTCTGTAGAATTAAAAGAAATGAGACACCCAATGCTTATCCGGCCCAATTTACCTGATGGCCCAATTTACCTGAACCTACATTAATTGAGCATTCCTTGTGAATTGAAGCAATAAATAATTATAAATTAATGAAATATATATATAGAAATATATATATATATATATATATGTATATATGTATGTATATATATATATATAGAAATATATATATATATATAGAAATATATATATAGAAAAGCAGTTGCAGATTTAAAACAGATAGCAGAATGTAGTGCAGTAATGGGCGCTGGGTAAAAGCTGTTTTTCAGTCTATTTGTCCTGGTTTTCTGTATGTACTGCCAGGGAGCAGTTCAAACAGGTTGCATAGGTGTTATACATTAGGTTGTGATAATATATTTTGTCAGAAATATAATACATGCATTGATAATATGCATCAGCATTTGCATTGTATGCTTACTGTACATACAACATGTCTATCAACTACTGGAGAGGAGTATTTAACCATGGTTCACCCTCTCTTTGACATCACAGTCATTGATTCAATACCGCATCTTGTTTCAGTTTTGTGACTGGCAATAAAATGGTCAAATCATACATTTATACTCCACAACCCAACCAGGACCCCTCCGCGACCCACTTCCAGTTAAGTAACACATGCTACAGAGGGTGTCAAACTCATTTCATTTCAGGGGCCATGTACAGTGAATTTGATCTGAAGTGGGTCAGACCAGATCCGTAATTGCAATATATTGCAAATTCAAGCCTCATATCGGAATTGCATTGTCAGTCAATCAATTCAAGGTGGAGTGGGTATATTAGGATGGGGCATTTACTGTAAATGGCGATCCAAAAAAGCAACAACAAAAAAGCTAAAAAAAGACAAATTTGTTCTTTTGAAAAACACCTCAGACACCTGCAGCACCATTGTAATGGGCTAGAGCAGGGGTGAGCAATTATTTTGGCTCAAGGGCCACTTTGGGTTGAGAATATTGATCAAAGGACAAGATGTCGCAGGCACATTCCAGTCTCTTTAATAAGAAATAATATACGCGGACATACCTAGAGTACGTTATTGAGTATTTAATTCATACACATATTTACAGCACATGAATCCCCTAATGTTTATACTTGGCTAATCTCATGCCTGTCTCGTGTATTTTAAGAATGTTGGGTGACAGTATTGCTTTGTGTTTAAACGTTTCCTTTCATACGAAGGCCAGATAAAGTTGCATGTGAGTTTAGCCACCTCTGGCCTAGAGTTTCAGTTATTTTTTGACATTCATAGCTTTATTGATCTACAAGTCTGGGGCCGTATTTAACAATCTAGCAGGCCACTTCCGGTCCCAGGGCCTTTTGTTTGACAGCCCTGCCAATAGAGTGTATTCAGCCCTCTCCCAGTGTTCACCCTGAGCTCCTTGTTGGTGCGTTTACCAACCTCAAACAGAGGGTGGCAGTGTAGCACACATCTCATCCCACTGGCCGAATGGAGAAGGCTACGTCAGATCTCAACTAGTGTGTGACTGACCTTGTGTCTCACACTCTCAGATGCGCCTAGTAGCAATCATGTGAACTCTACTACCACTCTACTACTGCTACTACTACTACTACTACCACTACCACTACTACTAGACTATCACTACTACCACTACCACTACTACTACTACTACAATTTTTCTACTACTCCAAGGAGCTACCATAAAACAGTATAGTTTAATTTTCTGGAAAATACTGGATTTAATCATTCCAGTGATGCTCTCATGCTCATGCGCTCACTCTCTCTCTCTCATGCGCTTGTTCTCTCTCTGTCTCTCTCTCATTCTTTCTCTCTCTCTCTCTCTCTCTCTCTCTCTCTCTCTCTCTCTCTCTCTCTCTCTCTCTCTCTCTCTCTCTCTCTCATATGCACATTAATTGTTGATCCTTAAGGCTGTTGCTCCTCAAGTTTCAGGGCCACTTCATGAGTCGTGTTCATCCTCTTCTCCTTTTCATCCTTATCGTCCTCTCTCTCTTCCTCATCCTCCACTCCTATTTTATACCCTCAACACACTCTAAGACTCCTACTCACTCAATCACTCAGTCCCTCTCCCACCCTAACGCTTTCTCCCCCTCCTTTATTGGTCGTCTCTTTTGAGTCCACTTTTTCTACTCTTCTCTTGTTGTCTCTCTCTCTTCTCCTCTCTCGCCATACCCTCCCCTCCCCTCATCTTCTTCTACGATTCATCGTGTCGTTTGTGTTTCCATGACAACTCGAAGGACAGGGTATTTTTCCTACAGTGTGTGTGTGTGTGTGTGTGTGTGTGTGTGTGTGTGTGTGTGTGTGTGTGGCAGCCTCAGAATAGCATGTTTGTTTCTGCCGTTAGTTAAAAGTCGCATTTGCAGTCACACACACACACACACACACACACACACACACACACACACACACACACACACACACACACACACACACACTACCCATTAGCAAAAAAAAAAAGCAGAGCTATGGAAATATGATGATATTGAGATCCAAATGAAGATGTTATTAATAATAACCATTAGGCTAGTTCTATAGCGCATCACACAAAGGACGAACTCAATGGACTTCATTAGCTTGGCAAAGACTCACAAGGCAGACCATGTGTATTTTCTGCAACTAATCTCGTAACGGCCGACGTGATCAAGCCACAAGTCTGATCGTTCGGGAACAGGAAAGTTGGTTTGTGATGCAAACTTTACCTGAAGAAGGTCGGATGACCGAAACGTGGACCGAGGTGTGCAAAAGTGTCTATGTTGAATTGTGATGCAAACTCAAAATCATTTGGTTTTCTCCATGAACCATGACGACAAACATGGATGTCAACAGGTTTGTCTGGGTAACACATGGTCACAAACAGAAAAGTTCAGAGCCTGGTATGAACGGGGATGGTTCACTGGTAAGCACGGTAGTTCCAAACGTAACTGGTGCAGGAATGGGCTCCAGCACTGTTGTGGTTGGCCTGAAAACAGTGTTTGGAGATAGGGTGGCACATCCACAGGTAGTTGTCCAGGTGCCAGACAAAAAGTAGTAGGTAGTGTGATGAAGCGGTCTGCACACTGTGTATTAACTCCAAAAATCCTCAGACCTGAGGAAGATCCCTCTGTTGGATCGAAACGTTGCCATATGTTTAAATGAAATAAAGTATTTTTGGAGTTAATACACAGTGTGCAGACCGCTTCATCACACTGGCCTGAAAACAGTATCAGAGCTCTAGAATGGGAGCAGGAAGGATGCCTCTCCATGTCACATTACATTACACACTTTCCTGACGCTTTTATCCAAAGCAACTTACAGTTGTTTACAGGGTATTGGTTACAGTCCCTGGAGTAGTATGGGGTTAGGTACCTTACTCAAGGGCACCTCAGCCATGGGGGAGTGGAAGGGTGGGATTTGAACCTGCAACCTTCTGATCTAAACCCCATCTTCTTTATTGTGGGTAGGGGGGGAGCAGAGAGAAGACAAGACGAGGTGGACTAGGCCTTGGCCATGGTGCTGACACTTGTACGGGGGACAATTTCTCACAGCAACAATGTGTCAATGTGTCAGTAAAGTCACAGGAGCGCAATGAAACTCAATGTTCCATTTAGTCAGCTGAACGGTGAATAATGTGATTCACAACAATGTGTTGTTGATCTGATTGGCTGCCACCACTTCCTTGATGGCCTTCAAGACAATCGATTGTCCCCATAGGAATGAATAGGCGACTTCCTCTTAATCACCATGTATGGATTCACGGTATGAGTCAGTGTTTTACAAGAGTCCTTCTGCCAAGGTTGGTAGGCAGGGGGAAGGCCTCTAAATGAGAGAAAACGTCACAATCACCTTATCTCATAGCCTAGCGAGCCAGACCCGTACAGCAGAAAGCTGTACAAGGGTCTAGGAGAGCTGGGAGAGAGTGTGGGCGGGATAAACGGTTGTCTTGGCACTCAACATCACGCAATAGGATGTGGAACAACCAATCCCCACACACTTCTGTGTAACGTCACAGCTGTCTTTCAGGACGTACACGCGACACGCCCCTATGTAGGTGAAGCGGCAACTCCGAGCCGTCGTAGCAGTGAATGCGTGTGATCACCACAGCCACAAACAAGTTTCCTAATAAATCGTGTTTTCACTTACACAGTTCAAAAATGCCTCGTTTTCAACCACACGGCCCTCCTTGATCAACCAGCGAAATGTTGAGCAATTTTGGGCTTGTTAAATGGTTATATTTATGATTGTTGTCAACATGGCATGTTCGGTGTTAGCTAGCTAGCTGTATACCCATAACTAATACACGGCTGGATACCTAGCTCTGTGTAATTGACGACAGGTTGGCTAGCCGCTAGCTCGGTAGACTAGGTGTCATTCCCATCTATTTAGTAAGCTACTCAAAGACTTTCAAAGCTCCCAAATGTCTCGTTTTTAACGACATTGATCTTTTTAGAATTTGGGGCAGGCATATAATACAAGGCTGGATACCTAGCTCTGTGTTATTGACGACAGGTTAGCTAGCCACTAGCTTGGTAGACTAGGTGTCATTCCCATCTATTTAGTAAGCTACTCAAAGACTTTCAAAGCTCCCAAATGTCTCGTTTTTAATGGCATGTGTCTTACTAGAAATTGGGGCAGCAATTTCATTCTACACCTACAGTAGTGGTCTGATAATAGCGTGTGACTATCTGGTTCTGTAAAATGCTCAAATTAGCTTACCGAGCTAGTTTAAAACATCGAATGATGGTAATGAGTTGTGATCTATTTGTGTCCGATAAGTTCATGGTGTATTATTACATCAATCCATGTCAGCCACGAAATGTATTATCATCCAGGCTTTTTAAATTAATTAAACACTTTCGTGCTGTACGTAGCACGGAGGCCACCATGACTCTTCTTAGAAAGTTTCCTGTTTACTAGGTAGCCCGGCCCCCCTCGAGATTTGATTGGCCCTGTCATTGGATAACTTTCTGCCTCGCTAAACGACCGGGGTCCGCTAGACTGCCCCCGGGAGCAAATTCAATTTGCGGTCGCTAGGGGCGTCTAGATTTCTAGGCTACTTATCTCATACATCTTACTTTACATTTACTTTACATATTACTTTATGATACAGTATTACATTATTTTGAATCCCGCTTTGTTGTCCTTGCACTTGTAGAAATACAAAGTATAGAAATCTAGCTCTTATATTGCACACAATCAATCCTAAATTGATGAAGAAAAGGTTTTTTTTTTTCCAAAGTGGGGACCGGGGACCCCAGAGAGGCTGCAAGGGAGGACAGGAAATGTCATGCAAAGCAAAGTAAATAACGGATTAAGATACTAAAGGGCTTGAAGAGCTCAGGAGACTGTGCAAACATTATTACTCAGGTGCTCATCTGTACCGGGTGAAGTGTAAATCCAAAAAAGGAAGGAAAAAGCAGAGGCACTCTGAGATTTTCGGAAAAATATAAAAAAAGCCTTTAATTTAACTTGGCAATTCTGTTTAAAAGCACATGGGCAGGGCCGGTTCTGGCTTATTTGGCGCCCTAGGCGAGTTTGAGTTCTGGCGCCCACCCAACCCCCCCCCCCCCCCTTACCTTTGAAAGAAAAAAAAAAACCTTTCTTATACCTCACAGAACACAAGACTAATATCCTTAGTAAGCTTAACTAAATAGCATCAAGAACAATAACCGTTTTTCATCAAATGGATTTGTGGTTCTTTTTGACGGGCGACCAACACATCAGATTGAGTCGCATGAAAGTAGCTTCACTGTGTGGTGTGTTGGATGTGATGGTGGTGGGGCCCCCAACCCCAGATGAGAGGGAGGTTATCAATGTGTTTGAATTGTAACGTGAAATTGAAATGCCAGGAGAGTGATACAGTACATTTCCATGTAAAATGCATGTGTAGACAATAAGCCTACCAAGGAGGTCTGCATTGATCTACACTATCTACAGCATCACAAAGCATAACAATTTTAATAAGCTACACATTTGTGCTGTCTTCCAAACCAATTTCATTTCTGGACTGGAAATAGTGGTGCATTTGTGAGTAGGAGAATGAGAAGGGGGCTATCTATGTGTTTGGAGGGACAGGGTGAGAGAAAGGGAGAAGAGCTGTCACGCTATTGAATTTCATAATATACAAAATATAGTAAATAGCCTCACTTGTCTGCTGTGCATGGTTCTGTTACATGATTAATGTAGGCTAGGCTATGTCATTCTGGTCTGGAAATTAATGTTTTTTTAAGCTTACAACAAGCAGGTAATTCATGTGGATGGAAGGAGATATGGCAGCTAAAATTGTTTTAAACATTGCACCAGTCTTACTTTACATTGCTTGTCAACCTAAGCAAGTATTATGATATCAGGTGGGTG
>NC_085866.1:18824814-18827314 GCF_034702125.1 Engraulis encrasicolus | reverse complement strand
TAGATGTATCCCTAAAATAAAGTGTTATATTCACATGTGCCCACATATTCATATATTCATATTCACATATTCATATGTGCCCACACTATCTGTCTGACGTGTCTGTCAAAACCAGATTAACCTAGACACGTCTACTCACAGCAACACCAGAGTAATCAAAACATGCCAGTCAACAGCCAGGTTGTGTGTGTGTGTGTGTGTGTGTGTGTGTGTGTGTGTGTGTGTGTGTGTGTGTGTGTGTGTGTGTGTGTGTGTGTGTGTGTGTGTGTGTGTGTGCGTACGTGCGTGCGTGCAAGCGTGCGTGCGTGCGTGGGTGCGCGCACACGTGTGTGTGTGTGTTACATTACATGTTTACTCTGTAGAAAACAGTAGTGTGATATGACATCTGTTTTTACGTCTGACACCATTTACGTCATGCACCACTGCCACTGAACACGGCAAATTGGCATAAATTTAAACTCACACGAAGGGGGAAATGACGTGTTCATTGTGTTCACAACTTTTTTTTTGTCATTTAGAATAATAATAGAGTAGCAATAACAGTGTTGAAATGCCTCACTCCCTCCTCTACCTCCTCTTTCCCTCTCTCTCTCCTCCCTCTCTCCTCTTCTCACTCCTCTCTCCTACCTCTCTCCTCTCTCTCTCTCTCCCACATCTCCTCTTCTCTTCTCTTCTCTTCTCTCTCATCTGTCTTCTTTGTTAACTCAGCTGTGTCTCTCTTAAACAGGAAATAAATAGAAGGAGGTCTCAAGTGGTTGAGGTTGGGCTGGCACCCTCCAACTCCTCTCACACTCACACACACACACACACACACACACACACACACACACACACACACACACACACACACACACACACACACACACACACACACACACACACACACACACACACACACACACACACACACACACACACACACACACACATAACCTAAGTAGTCAGCACCCTTGTGGTTATTATGTTGTTTTATATCATTATTATTATTAACTTTTCTGATGATCCGGCCTTACAAAGGCTGCTGACAGTTCAGTCTAACATCATGACGCACATGCACACACATACACACATCGAGGCGCACACGCACACGTACACACACATACATACACACACACACACACACACACACACACACACACACACACACACACACACACACACACACACACACACACACACACACACACACACACACACACACACACACACACACACACACACACACACACACACACCCTAACAGAGAGAAAGTCATGACATGAGAGTTACTGTAACATGCAGTCATTTGAAGCACCAGCGGAACTACTGCACAGAGGTGATGTATACCTACGAGTCACTACAGCACTGCACTGTGTTTGTTACAGTAAAGGAAGCCATTTCCTCCCAGTGGTCAGTGCTGCTACCCAGCTTTATTGCAAGAAGAACTGCTTGATCAACTCTCTTCTAATTTACTTCATTAAAACATCATTATCCTTCTCCCATACTGTTCAACCTCCACTCTCAGAAGAATTGTCATTGGTGAACTCCAAACTTACTGTAAAACACCCATCTCTAACCTCACTCTGACATTCAACTCACTGAACGCAATGTCCTTCTGCTAGAAGATTTTCTTTAAAAAAAAAAAAAAAAAGATCGAAATTGAAGACTGACTCTGGACTCCGAGACTGAAAATGGTCTTCTTTCACTGTGGGCAAACTCTATTATGTTGTTTCTTTGGCTGCATTATTTCCATCTGTGAAAGGACTGCAGCCCAAGGTCGTGCTGCCTGGTTCATCCTGTACTAGACATGACAGAAGAGGAACTAGAGAACTACAACATCCAATACTTCCTGAGTAGGTGGATAAACAGAACTACAAAAGGGCACTTCCTGGGCCAATGTCAATGAGTCTCCAAAAGCCTTGAATGGGTAGTATATGTGAAGATTTAACAAACAAAGCCATTCCATTTCATTCCATCAAAAGAATTTTTAACACAAAATGTGTGGAGTATGACACAGCATGGGCATTATTCACTTAAAATATCAGACACATTTTGTGTTAACTTGCACATTAATTATTTGTATTTTAAATGTATTCTAAATTTACAATGTAGCCAAATACACTTTTACACATTTACATCATTTACATTTACAACATTTACTCATCACAAACCAGGCACAAAAACAGTTTTTTATTTAATTGATTCCTTAATATTACACTATTATTTATACACATGTACACTCATTAGCAACCCAAGGCATTTCAGCATGCAGACAAGGTCAAGACGATCCGTGATTTAAGTAACCTTTGAATGTGACATGGTTGTTGGTGCCTGACGAGCTGATCTGAGAAACTGATGATTTGCTGGGATTTTCAAACACAATCATCTGTAGTATTAACAGAGAATGGTCCAAAAAAGTGAAAATATCCTGTAAGCAGCCGTTCTGTGAGCGAAAATGCCAGGAGAATGGCCAGACTGATTTGAGCTGATAGAAAGTAAACTGCATCTCAAAAATCCATTA